>NC_081843.1:797500-1097500 GCF_963259705.1 Myotis daubentonii | reverse complement strand
CACTGTTAATGTTTACAATTGAGGCCGAACTTCTCTGGCGTCTTTTGTGTGAATCAGTTAAAATCCTAACCGTTCCAGTACTTACTTGTAACAAAACTCTCTAATTGTGGTAAAACTCTTAAAATACGCAATTTGAGTTTCCAGAAATGATTAAAAACTTGTAAGAAACCCTTGAAATAAAAGTAAATGGATTCGTACTACATTTCCTCCCATTTTTTTACTGACAGACATTACCAGTGGAAAGCTGGTAAATGACCAAAACCTGATAATATTTACAACTCCGGACACTTTAGGGAGCGTTTTCACTTGAATTTGCTTTCAAATGTTAGGAATTCATATATATACAGCTCAAAATTTCTGTAGAAAGACTGTAAGTAAGGACTTCACTGCTAATGTTTACAATTGAGGCCGAACTTCTCTGGCATCTTTTGTGTGAATCAGTTAAAATCCTAACGGTTCCAGTACTTACTTGTAACAAAACTCTCTAATTGTGGTAAAACTCTTAAAATACACAATTAGAGTTTCCAGAAATGATTATAAACTTGTAAGAAACCCTTGAAATAAAAGTAAATGGATTCGTACTACATTTCCTGCCGTTTTTTAATCCCAGATTTTACCAGTGGAAAGCTGGTAAATGAACAAAAACTGATAATATTTACAACTCCGGACACTTTAGGGAGCGTTTTCACTTGAATTTGCTTTCAAATGTTAGGAATTCATGTTTATACAGCTCAAAGTTTCTGTAGAAGGTCTGTAAGGAATGACTATACTGCCTATGCTTACAATTGAGGCCGAACTTCTCTGGCATCTTTTGTGTGAATCAGTTAAAATCCTTACGGTTCCAGGACTTACTTGTAACAAAACTCTCTAATTGTGGTAAAACTCTTAAAATACGCAATTTGAGTTTCCAGAAATGATTAAAACCTTGTAAGAAACCCTTGAAATAAAAGTAAATGGATTCGTACTACATTTCCTGCCATTTTTTAATCCCAGACATTACCAGTGGAAAGCTGGTAAATGACCAGAAAACTGATAATATTTACAACTCCGGACACTTTAGGGAGCGTTTTCACTTGAATTTGCTTTCAAATGGTAGGAATTCATGTTTATACAGCTCAAAGTTTCTGTAGAAGGTCTGTAAGGAATGACTATACTGCCTATGTTTACAATTGAGGCCGAACTTCTCTGGCGTCTTTTGTGTGACTCAGTTAAAATCCTTAAGGTTCCAGGACTTACTTGTAAGAAAACTCTCTAGTTGTGGTAAAACTCTTAAAATACGCAATTTGAGTTTCCAGAAATGATTAAAAACTTGTAAGAAACCCTTGAAATAAAAGTAAATGGATTCGTACTACATTTCCTGCCGTTTTTTACTGACAGACATTACCAGTGGAAAGCTGGTAAATGACCAGAAAACTGATAATATTTACAACTCCGGACACTTTAGGGAGCGTTTTCACTTGAATTTGCTTTCAAATGTTAGGAATTCATGTTTATACAGCTCAAAGTTTCTGTAGAAGGTCTGTAAGGAATGACTATACTGCCTATGTTTACAATTGAGGCCGAACTTCTCTGGCGTCCTTTGTGTGCATCACTTAAAATCCTTATGGTTCCAGTACTTACTTGTAAGAAAACTCTCTAATTGTGGTAAAACTCTTAAAATACGCAATTTGAGTTTCCAGAAATGATTAAAAACTTGTAAGAAACCCTTGAAATAAAAGTAAATGGATTCGTACTACATTTCCTGCCATTCTTTAGTCCCAGACATTACCAGTGGAAAGCTGGTAAATGACCAAAAACTGATAATATTTACAACTCCGGACACTTTAGTGAGCGTTTTCACTTCAATTTGCTTTCAAATATTAGGCATTCATGTTTATACAGCTCAAAATTTCTGTAGGAAGACTGTAAGTAAGGACTTCACTGCTAATGTTTACAATTGAGGCCAAATGTCTCTGGCGTCTTTTGTGTGCATCACTTAAAATCCTTATGGTTCCAGTACATACTTGTAAGAAAACTCTGTAATTGTGGTAAAACTCTTAAAATACGCAATTCGAGTTTCCAGAAATGATTAAAAACTTGTAAGAAACCCTTGAAGTAAAAGTAAATGGATTCGTACTACATTTCCTGCCGTTTTTTACTGACAGACATTACCAGTGGAAAGCTGGGAAATGACCAGAAAACTGATAATATTTACAACTCCGGAAACTTTAGGGAGCGTTTTCATTGAATTTGCTTTCAAATGTTAGGAATTCATGGTTATACAGCTCAAAATTTCTGTAGAAAGACTGTAAGTAAGGACTTCACTGTTAATGTTTACAATTGAGGCCGAACTTCTCTGGCGTCTTTTGTGTCAATCAGTTAAAATCCTAACCGTTCCAGTACTTACTTGTAACAAAACTTTCTAATTGTGGTAAAACTCTTAAAATACGCAATTAGAGTTTCCAGAAATGATTAAAAACTTGTAAGAAACCCTTGAAATAAAAGTAAATGGATTCGTACTACATTTCCTGCCGTTTTTTACTGACAGACATTACCAGCGGAAAGCTGGGAAATGACCAGAATACTGATAATATTTACAACTCCGGACACTTTAGGGAGCGTTTTCACTTGAATTTGCTTTCAAATATTAGGAATTCATGTTAATACAGCTCAAAATTTCTGTAGAAAGACTGTAAGTAAGGACTGCACTGCTAATGTTTACAATTGAGGCCAAATGTCTCTGGCGTCTTTTGTGTGAGTTAAAATCCTTATGGTTCCAGTACATACTTGTAACAAAACTCTCTAATTGTGGTAAAACTCTTAAAATACGCAATTTGAGTTTCCAGAAATGATTAAAAACTTGTAAGAAACCCTTGAAATAAAAGTAAATGGATTCGTACTACATTTCCTGCCATTTTTTTACTGACAGACATTACCAGTGGAAAGCTGGTAAATGACCAAAACCTGATAATATTTACAACTCCGGACACTTTAGGGAGCGTTTTCACTTGAATTTGCTTTCAAATGTTAGGAATTCATATATATACAGCTCAAAATTTCTGTAGAAAGACTGTAAGTAAGGACTTAACTGTTAATGTTTACAATTGAGGCCGAACTTCTCTGGCGTCTTTTGTGTGAATCAGTTAAAATCCTAACCGTTCCAGTACTTACTTGTAACAAAACTCTCTAATTGTGGTAAAACTCTTAAAATACGCAATTAGAGTTTCCAGAAATGATTAAAAACTTGTAAGAAACCCTTGAAATAAAAGTAAATGGATTCGTACTACATTTCCTGCCGTTTTTTACTGACAGACATTACCAGTGGAAAGCTGGTAAATGACCAGAAAACTGATAATATTTACAACTCCGGACACTTTAGGGAGCGTTTTCACTTGAATTTGCTTTCAAATGGTAGGAATTCATGTTTATACAGCTCAAAGTTTCTGTAGAAGGTCTGTAAGGAATGACTATACTGCCTATGCTTACAATTGAGGCCGAACTTCTCTGGCATCTTTTGTGTGAATCAGTTAAAATCCTTACGGTTCCAGGACTTACTTGTAACAAAACTCTCTAATTGTGGTAAAACTCTTAAAATACGCAATTTGAGTTTCCAGAAATGATTAAAACCTTGTAAGAAACCCTTGAAATAAAAGTAAATGGATTCGTACTACATTTCCTGCCATTTTTTAATCCCAGACATTACCAGTGGAAAGCTGGTAAATGACCAGAAAACTGATAATATTTACAACTCCGGACACTTTAGGGAGCGTTTTCACTTGAATTTGCTTTCAAATGGTAGGAATTCATGTTTATACAGCTCAAAGTTTCTGTAGAAGGTCTGTAAGGAATGACTATACTGCCTATGTTTACAATTGAGGCCGAACTTCTCTGGCGTCTTTTGTGTGACTCAGTTAAAATCCTTAAGGTTCCAGGACTTACTTGTAAGAAAACTCTCTAGTTGTGGTAAAACTCTTAAAATACGCAATTTGAGTTTCCAGAAATGATTAAAAACTTGTAAGAAACCCTTGAAATAAAAGTAAATGGATTCGTACTACATTTCCTGCCGTTTTTTACTGACAGACATTACCAGTGGAAAGCTGGTAAATGACCAGAAAACTGATAATATTTACAACTCCGGACACTTTAGGGAGCGTTTTCACTTGAATTTGCTTTCAAATGTTAGGAATTCATGTTTATACAGCTCAAAGTTTCTGTAGAAGGTCTGTAAGGAATGACTATACTGCCTATGTTTACAATTGAGGCCGAACTTCTCTGGCGTCCTTTGTGTGCATCACTTAAAATCCTTATGGTTCCAGTACTTACTTGTAAGAAAACTCTCTAATTGTGGTAAAACTCTTAAAATACGCAATTTGAGTTTCCAGAAATGATTAAAAACTTGTAAGAAACCCTTGAAATAAAAGTAAATGGATTCGTACTACATTTCCTGCCATTCTTTAGTCCCAGACATTACCAGTGGAAAGCTGGTAAATGACCAAAAACTGATAATATTTACAACTCCGGACACTTTAGTGAGCGTTTTCACTTCAATTTGCTTTCAAATATTAGGCATTCATGTTTATACAGCTCAAAATTTCTGTAGGAAGACTGTAAGTAAGGACTTCACTGCTAATGTTTACAATTGAGGCCAAATGTCTCTGGCGTCTTTTGTGTGCATCACTTAAAATCCTTATGGTTCCAGTACATACTTGTAAGAAAACTCTGTAATTGTGGTAAAACTCTTAAAATACGCAATTCGAGTTTCCAGAAATGATTAAAAACTTGTAAGAAACCCTTGAAGTAAAAGTAAATGGATTCGTACTACATTTCCTGCCGTTTTTTACTGACAGACATTACCAGTGGAAAGCTGGGAAATGACCAGAAAACTGATAATATTTACAACTCCGGAAACTTTAGGGAGCGTTTTCATTGAATTTGCTTTCAAATGTTAGGAATTCATGGTTATACAGCTCAAAATTTCTGTAGAAAGACTGTAAGTAAGGACTTCACTGTTAATGTTTACAATTGAGGCCGAACTTCTCTGGCGTCTTTTGTGTCAATCAGTTAAAATCCTAACCGTTCCAGTACTTACTTGTAACAAAACTTTCTAATTGTGGTAAAACTCTTAAAATACGCAATTAGAGTTTCCAGAAATGATTAAAAACTTGTAAGAAACCCTTGAAATAAAAGTAAATGGATTCGTACTACATTTCCTGCCGTTTTTTACTGACAGACATTACCAGCGGAAAGCTGGGAAATGACCAGAATACTGATAATATTTACAACTCCGGACACTTTAGGGAGCGTTTTCACTTGAATTTGCTTTCAAATATTAGGAATTCATGTTAATACAGCTCAAAATTTCTGTAGAAAGACTGTAAGTAAGGACTGCACTGCTAATGTTTACAATTGAGGCCAAATGTCTCTGGCGTCTTTTGTGTGAGTTAAAATCCTTATGGTTCCAGTACATACTTGTAACAAAACTCTCTAATTGTGGTAAAACTCTTAAAATACGCAATTTGAGTTTCCAGAAATGATTAAAAACTTGTAAGAAACCCTTGAAATAAAAGTAAATGGATTCGTACTACATTTCCTGCCATTTTTTTACTGACAGACATTACCAGTGGAAAGCTGGTAAATGACCAAAACCTGATAATATTTACAACTCCGGACACTTTAGGGAGCGTTTTCACTTGAATTTGCTTTCAAATGTTAGGAATTCATATATATACAGCTCAAAATTTCTGTAGAAAGACTGTAAGTAAGGACTTAACTGTTAATGTTTACAATTGAGGCCGAACTTCTCTGGCGTCTTTTGTGTGAATCAGTTAAAATCCTAACCGTTCCAGTACTTACTTGTAACAAAACTCTCTAATTGTGGTAAAACTCTTAAAATACGCAATTAGAGTTTCCAGAAATGATTAAAAACTTGTAAGAAACCCTTGAAATAAAAGTAAATGGATTCGTACTACATTTCCTGCCGTTTTTTACTGACAGACATTACCAGTGGAAAGCTGGTAAATGACCAGAAAACTGATAATATTTACAACTCCGGACACTTTAGGGAGCGTTTTCACTTGAATTTGCTTTCAAATGGTAGGAATTCATGTTTATACAGCTCAAAGTTTCTGTAGAAGGTCTGTAAGGAATGACTATACTGCCTATGCTTACAATTGAGGCCGAACTTCTCTGGCATCTTTTGTGTGAATCAGTTAAAATCCTTACGGTTCCAGGACTTACTTGTAACAAAACTCTCTAATTGTGGTAAAACTCTTAAAATACGCAATTTGAGTTTCCAGAAATGATTAAAACCTTGTAAGAAACCCTTGAAATAAAAGTAAATGGATTCGTACTACATTTCCTGCCATTTTTTAATCCCAGACATTACCAGTGGAAAGCTGGTAAATGACCAGAAAACTGATAATATTTACAACTCCGGACACTTTAGGGAGCGTTTTCACTTGAATTTGCTTTCAAATGGTAGGAATTCATGTTTATACAGCTCAAAGTTTCTGTAGAAGGTCTGTAAGGAATGACTATACTGCCTATGTTTACAATTGAGGCCGAACTTCTCTGGCGTCTTTTGTGTGACTCAGTTAAAATCCTTAAGGTTCCAGGACTTACTTGTAAGAAAACTCTCTAATTGTGGTAAAACTCTTAAAATACGCAATTTGAGTTTCCAGAAATGATTAAAAACTTGTAAGAAACCCTTGAAATAAAAGTAAATGGATTCGTACTACATTTCCTGCCGTTTTTTACTGACAGACATTACCAGTGGAAAGCTGGTAAATGACCAGAAAACTGATAATATTTACAACTCCGGACACTTTAGGGAGCGTTTTCACTTGAATTTGCTTTCAAATGTTAGGAATTCATGTTTATACAGCTCAAAGTTTCTGTAGAAGGTCTGTAAGGAATGACTATACTGCCTATGTTTACAATTGAGGCCGAACTTCTCTGGCGTCCTTTGTGTGCATCACTTAAAATCCTTATGGTTCCAGTACTTACTTGTAAGAAAACTCTCTAATTGTGGTAAAACTCTTAAAATACGCAATTTGAGTTTCCAGAAATGATTAAAAACTTGTAAGAAACCCTTGAAATAAAAGTAAATGGATTCGTACTACATTTCCTGCCATTCTTTAGTCCCAGACATTACCAGTGGAAAGCTGGTAAATGACCAAAAACTGATAATATTTACAACTCCGGACACTTTAGTGAGCGTTTTCACTTCAATTTGCTTTCAAATATTAGGCATTCATGTTTATACAGCTCAAAATTTCTGTAGGAAGACTGTAAGTAAGGACTTCACTGCTAATGTTTACAATTGAGGCCAAATGTCTCTGGCGTCTTTTGTGTGCATCACTTAAAATCCTTATGGTTCCAGTACATACTTGTAAGAAAACTCTGTAATTGTGGTAAAACTCTTAAAATACGCAATTCGAGTTTCCAGAAATGATTAAAAACTTGTAAGAAACCCTTGAAGTAAAAGTAAATGGATTCGTACTACATTTCCTGCCGTTTTTTACTGACAGACATTACCAGTGGAAAGCTGGGAAATGACCAGAAAACTGATAATATTTACAACTCCGGAAACTTTAGGGAGCGTTTTCATTGAATTTGCTTTCAAATGTTAGGAATTCATGGTTATACAGCTCAAAATTTCTGTAGAAAGACTGTAAGTAAGGACTTCACTGCTAATGTTTACAATTGAGGCCAAATGTCTCTGGCGTCTTTTGTGTGAATCAGTTAAAATCCTAACCGTTCCAGTACTTACTTGTAACAAAACTCTCTAATTGTGGTAAAACCCTTAAAATACGCAAATAGAGTTTCCAGAAATGATTAAAAACTTGTAAGAAACCCTTGAAATAAAAGCAAATGGATTCGTACTACATTTCCTGCCGTTTTTTAATCACAGACATTACCAGTGGAAAGCTGGTAAATGACCAGAAAACTGATAATATTTACTACTCCGGACACTTTAGGGAGCGTTTTCACTTGAATTTGCTTTCAAAAGTTAGGAATTCTTGTTTATACAGCTCAAAGTTTCTGTACAAGGTCTGTAAGGAATGACTATACTGCCTATGCTTACAATTGAGGCCGAACTTCTCTGGCATCTTTTGTGTGAATCAGTTAAAATCCTTACGGTTCCAGGACTTACTTGTAACAAAACTCTCTAATTGTGGTAAAACTCTTAAAATACGCAATTTGAGTTTCCAGAAATGATTAAAAACTTGTAAGAAACCCTTGAAATAAAATTAAATGGAATCGTACTACATTTCCTGCCATTTTTTAATCCCAGACATTACCAGTGGAAAGCTGGTAAATGACCAAAAACTGATAATATTTACAACTCCGGACACTTTAGGGAGTGTTTTCACTTGAATTTGCTTTCAAATGTTAGGAATTCATATTTATACAGCTCAAAATTTCTGTAGAAAGACTGTAAGTAAGGACTTCACTGCTAATGTTTACAATGGAGGCCGAACTTCTCTGGCGTCTTTTGTGTGAATCACTTAAAATCCTTACGGTTCCATTACTTACTTGTAAGAAAACCCTCTAATTGTGGTAAAACTCTTAAAATACGCAATTAGAGTTTCCAGAAATGATTAAAAACTTGTAAGAAACCCTTGAAATAAAAGTAAATGGATTCGTACTACATTTCCTGCCGTTTTTTACTGACAGACATTACCAGCGGAAAGCTGGGAAATGACCAGAAAACTGATAATATTTACAACTCCGGACACTTTAGGGAGCGTTTTCACTTGAATTTGCTTTCAAATGTTTGGAATTCATGTTTATACAGCTCAAAGTTTCTGTAGAAGGTCTGTAAGGAATGACCATACTGCCTATGTTTACAATTGAGGCCGAACTTCTCTGGCGTCTTTTGTGTGAGTTAAAATCCTTATGGTTCCAGTACATACTTGTAAGAAAACTCTCTAATTGTGGTAAAACTCTTAAAATACGCAATTAGAGTTTCCAGAAATGATTAAAAACTTGTAAGAAACCCTTGAAATAAAAGTAAATGGATTCGTACTACATTTCCTGCCGTTTTTTACTGACAGACATTACCAGTGGAAAGCTGGTAAATGACCAGAAAACTGATAATATTTACAACTCCGGAAACTTTAGGGAGCGTTTTCACTTGAATTTGCTTTCAAATGTTAGGAATTCATGGTTATACAGCTCAAAATTTCTGTAGAAAGACTGTAAGTAAGGACTTCACTGTTAATGTTTACAATTGAGGCCGAACTTCTCTGGCGTCTTTTGTGTGAATCAGTTAAAATCCTTATGGTTCCACTACTTACTTGTAACAAAACTCTCTAATTGTGGTAAAACTCTTAAAATACGCAATTAGAGTTTCCAGAAATGATTAAAAACTTGTAAGAAACCCTTGAAATAAAAGTAAATGGATTCGTACTACATTTCCTGCCGTTTTTTAATCACAGACATTACCAGTGGAAAGCTGGTAAATGACCAGAAAACTGATAATATTTACAACTCCGGACACTTTAGGGAGCGTTTTCACTTGAATTTGCTTTCAAATATTAGCAATTCATGTTTATACAGCTCAAAGTTTCTGTAGAAGGTCTGTAAGGAATGACTATACTCCCTATGTTTACAATTGAGGCCGAACTTCTCTGGCGTCTTTTGTGTGAATCAGTTAAAATCCTAACGGTTCCAGTACTTACTTGTAAGAAAACTCTCTAATTGTGGTAAAACTCTTAAAATACGCAATTTGAGTTTCCAGAAATGATTAAAAACTTGTAAGAAACCCTTGAAATAAAAGTAAATGGATTCGTACTACATTTCCTGCCATTTTTTTACTGACAGACATTACCAGTGGAAAGCTGGTAAATGACCAAAACCTGATAATATTTACAACTCCGGACACTTTAGGGAGCGATTTCACTTGAATTTGCTTTCAAATGTTAGGAATTCATATATATACAGCTCAAAATTTCTGTAGAAAGACTCTAAGTAAGGACTTAACTGTTAATGTTTACAATTGAGGCCGAACTTCTCTGGCGTCTTTTGTGTGAATCAGTTAAAATCCTAAAGGTTCCAGTACTTTCTTGTAACAAAACTCTCTAATTGTGGTAAAACTCTTAAAATACACAATTAGAGTTTCCAGAAATGATTATAAACTTGTAAGAAACCCTTGAAATAAAAGTAAATGGATTCGTACTACATTTCCTGCCGTTTTTTAATCCCAGATTTTACCAGTGGAAAGCTGGTAAATGAACAAAAACTGATAATATTTACAACTCCGGACACTTTAGGGAGCGTTTTCACTTGAATTTGCTTTCAAATGTTAGGAATTCATGGTTATAGAGCTCAAAGTTTCTGTAGAAGGTCTGTAAGGAATGACTATACTGCCTATGCTTACAATTGAGGCCGAACTTCTCTGGCATCTTTTGTGTGAATCAGTTAAAATCCTTACGGTTCCAGGACTTATTTGTAACAAAACTCTCTAATTGTGGTAAAACTCTTAAAATACGCAATTAGAGTTTCCAGAAATGATTAAAAACTTGTAAGAAACCCTTGAAATAAAAGTAAATGGATTCGTACTACATTTCCTGCCGTTTTTTAATCCCAGACATTACCAGTGGAAAGCTGGTAAATGACCAGAAAACTGATAATATTTACAACTCCGTACACTTTAGGGAGCGTTTTCACTTGAATTTGCTTTCAAATGTTAGGAATTCATTTTTATACAGCTCAAAGTTTCTGTAGAAGGTCTGTAAGGAATGACTATACTGCCTATGCTTACAATTGAGGCCGAACTTCTCTGGCATCTTTTGTGTGAATCAGTTAAAATCCTTACGGTTCCAGGACTTACTTGTAACAAAACTCTCTAATTGTGGTAAAACTCTTAAAATACGCAATTTGAGTTTCCAGATATGATTAAAACCTTGTAAGAAACCCTTGAAATAAAAGTAAATGGATTCGTACTACATTTCCTGCCGTTTTTTAATCCCAGACATTACCAGTGGAAAGCTGGTAAATGACCAAAAACTGATAATATTTACAATTCCGGACACGTTAGGGAGCGTTTTCACTTGAATTTGCTTTCAAATGTTAGGAATTCATATTTATACAGCTCAAAATTTCTGTAGAAAGACGGTAAGTAAGGACTTCACTGTTAATGTTTACAATTAAGGCCGAACTTCTCTGGCGTCTTTTGTGTGAATCAGTTAAAATCCTTATGATTCCAGTACTTACTTGTTACAAAACTCTCTAATTGTGGTAAAACTCTTAAAATACGCAAATAGAGTTTCCAGAAATGATTAAAAACTTGTAAGAAACCCTTGAAATAAAAGTAAATGGATTCGTACTACATTTCCTGCCGTTTTTTACTGACAGACATTACCAGCGGAAAGCTGGGAAATGACCAGAAAACTGATAATATTTACAACTCCGGACACTTTAGGGAGCGTTTTCACTTGAATTTGCTTTCAAATGTTTGGAATTCATGTTTATACAGCTCAAAGTTTCTGTAGAAGGTCTTTAAGGAATGACCATACTGCCTATGTTTACAATTGAGGCCGAACTTCTCTGGCGTCTTTTGTGTGAGTTAAAATCCTTATGGTTCCAGTACATACTTGTAAGAAAACTCTCTAATTGTGGTAAAACTCTTAAAATACGCAATTAGAGTTTCCAGAAATGATTAAAAACTTGTAAGAAACCCTTGAAATAAAAGTAAATGGATTCGTACTACATTTCCTGCCGTTTTTTACTGACAGACATTACCAGTGGAAAGCTGGAAAATGACCAGAAAACTGATAATATTTACAACTCCGGAAACATTAGGGAGCGTTTTCACTTGAATTTGCTTTCAAATGTTAGGAATTCATGGTTATACAGCTCAAAATTTCTGTAGAAAGACTGTAAGTAAGGACTTCACTGTTAATGTTTACAATTGAGGCCGAACTTCTCTGGCGTCTTTTGTGTGAATCAGTTAAAATCATTATGATTCCAGTACTTACTTGTAACAAAACTCTCTAATTGTGGTAAAACTCTTAAAATACGCAATTAGAGTTTCCAGAAATGATTAAAAACTTGTAAGAAACCCTTGAAATAAAAGTAAATGGATTCGTACTACATTTCCTGCCATTTTTTTACTGACAGACATTACCAGTGGAAAGATGGTAAATGACCAAAACCTGATAATATTTACAACTCCGGACATTTTAGGGAGCGTTTTCACTTGAATTTGCTTTCAAATGTTAGGAATTCATATATATACAGCTCAAAATTTCTGTAGAAAGACTGTAAGTAAGGACTTCACTGTTAATGTTTACAATTGAGGCCGAACTTCTCTGGCGTCTTTTGTGTGAATCAGTTAAAATCCTAACCGTTCCAGTACTTACTTGTAACAAAACTCTCTAATTGTGGTAAAACCCTTAAAATACGCAAATAGAGTTTCCAGAAATGATTAAAAACTTGTAAGAAACCCTTGAAATAAAAGCAAATGGATTCGTACTACATTTCCTGCCGTTTTTTAATCACAGACATTACCAGTGGAAAGCTGGTAAATGACCAGAAAACTGATAATATTTACTACTCCGGACACTTTAGGGAGCGTTTTCACTTGAATTTGCTTTCAAAAGTTAGGAATTCTTGTTTATACAGCTCAAAGTTTCTGTACAAGGTCTGTAAGGAATGACTATACTGCCTATGCTTACAATTGAGGCCGAACTTCTCTGGCATCTTTTGTGTGAATCAGTTAAAATCCTTACGGTTCCAGGACTTACTTGTAACAAAACTCTCTAATTGTGGTAAAACTCTTAAAATACGCAATTTGAGTTTCCAGAAATGATTAAAAACTTGTAAGAAACCCTTGAAATAAAAGTAAATGGATTCATACTACATTTCCTGCCATTTTTTAATCCCAGACATTACCAGTGGAAAGCTGGTAAATGACCAAAAACTGATAATATTTACAACTCCGGACACTTTAGGGAGTGTTTTCACTTGAATTTGCTTTCAAATGTTAGGAATTCATATTTATACAGCTCAAAATTTCTGTAGAAAGACTGTAAGTAAGGACTTCACTGCTAATGTTTACAATGGAGGCCGAACTTCTCTGGCGTCTTTTGTGTGAATCACTTAAAATCCTTACGGTTCCATTACTTACTTGTAAGAAAACCCTCTAATTGTGGTAAAACTCTTAAAATACGCAATTAGAGTTTCCAGAAATGATTAAAAACTTGTAAGAAACCCTTGAAATAAAAGTAAATGGATTCGTACTACATTTCCTGCCGTTTTTTACTGACAGACATTACCAGCGGAAAGCTGGGAAATGACCAGAAAACTGATAATATTTACAACTCCGGACACTTTAGGGAGCGTTTTCACTTGAATTTGCTTTCAAATGTTTGGAATTCATGTTTATACAGCTCAAAGTTTCTGTAGAAGGTCTGTAAGGAATGACCATACTGCCTATGTTTACAATTGAGGCCGAACTTCTCTGGCGTCTTTTGTGTGAGTTAAAATCCTTATGGTTCCAGTACATACTTGTAAGAAAACTCTCTAATTGTGGTAAAACTCTTAAAATACGCAATTAGAGTTTCCAGAAATGATTAAAAACTTGGAAGAAACCCTTGAAATAAAAGTAAATGGATTCGTACTACATTTCCTGCCGTTTTTTACTGACAGACATTACCAGTGGAAAGCTGGGAAATGACCAGAAAACTGATAATATTTACAACTCCGGAAACATTAGGGAGCGTTTTCACTTGAATTTGCTTTCAAATGTTAGGAATTCATGGTTATACAGCTCAAAATTTCTGTAGAAAGACTGTAAGTAAGGACTTCACTGTTAATGTTTACAATTGAGGCCGAACTTCTCTGGCGTCTTTTGTGTGAATCAGTTAAAATCATTATGATTCCAGTACTTACTTGTAACAAAACTCTCTAATTGTGGTAAAACTCTTAAAATACGCAATTAGAGTTTCCAGAAATGATTAAAAACTTGTAAGAAACCCTTGAAATAAAAGTAAATGGATTCGTACTACATTTCCTGCCATTTTTTTACTGACAGACATTACCAGTGGAAAGATGGTAAATGACCAAAACCTGATAATATTTACAACTCCGGACACTTTAGGGAGCGTTTTCACTTGAATTTGCTTTCAAATGTTAGGAATTCATATATATACAGCTCAAAATTTCTGTAGAAAGACTGTAAGTAAGGACTTAACTGTTAATGTTTACAATTGAGGCCGAACTTCTCTGGCGTCTTTTGTGTGAATCAGTTAAAATCCTAACCGTTCCAGTACTTACTTGTAACAAAACTCTCTAATTGTGGTAAAACCCTTAAAATACGCAAATAGAGTTTCCAGAAATGATTAAAAACTTGTAAGAAACCCTTGAAATAAAAGCAAATGGATTCGTACTACATTTCCTGCCATTCTTTAGTCCCAGACATTACCAGTGGAAAGCTGGTAAATGACCAAAAACTGATAATATTTACAACTCCGGACACTTTAGTGAGCGTTTTCACTTCAATTTGCTTTCAAATATTAGGCATTCATGTTTATACAGCTCAAAATTTCTGTAGGAAGACTGTAAGTAAGGACTTCACTGCTAATGTTTACAATTGAGGCCAAATGTCTCTGGCGTCTTTTGTGTGAGTTAAAATCCTTATGGTTCCAGTACATACTTGTAAGAAAACTCTCTAATTGTGGTAAAACTCTTAAAATACGCAATTCGAGTTTCCAGAAATGATTAAAAACTTGTAAGAAACCCTTGAAGTAAAAGTAAATGGATTCGTACTACATTTCCTGCCGTTTTTTACTGACAGACATTACCAGTGGAAAGCTGGGAAATGACCAGAAAACTGATAATATTTACAACTCCGGAAACTTTAGGGAGCGTTTTCACTTGAATTTGCTTTCAAATGTTAGGAATTCATGGTTATACAGCTCAAAATTTCTGTAGAAAGACTGTAAGTAAGGACTTCACTGTTAATGTTTACAATTGAGGCCGAACTTCTCTGGCGTCTTTTGTGTGAATCAGTTAAAATCCTTACGGTTCCAGTACTTACTTGTTACAAAACTCTCTAATTGTGGTAAAACTCTTAAAATACGCAATTAGAGTTTCCAGAAATGATTAAAAACTTGTAAGAAACCCTTGAAATAAAAGTAAATGGATTCGTACTACATTTCCTGCCATTTTTTTACTGACAGACATTACCAGTGGAAAGCTGGTAAATGACCAAAACCTGATAATATTTACAACTCCGGACACTTTAGGGAGCGATTTCACTTGAATTTGCTTTCAAATGTTAGGAATTCATATATATACAGCTCAAAATTTCTGTAGAAAGACTCTAAGTAAGGACTTAACTGTTAATGTTTACAATTGAGGCCGAACTTCTCTGGCGTCTTTTGTGTGAATCAGTTAAAATCCTAAAGGTTCCAGTACTTTCTTGTAACAAAACTCTCTAATTGTGGTAAAACTCTTAAAATACACAATTAGAGTTTCCAGAAATGATTATAAACTTGTAAGAAACCCTTGAAATAAAAGTAAATGGATTCGTACTACATTTCCTGCCGTTTTTTAATCCCAGATTTTACCAGTGGAAAGCTGGTAAATGAACAAAAACTGATAATATTTACAACTCCGGACACTTTAGGGAGCGTTTTCACTTGAATTTGCTTTCAAATGTTAGGAATTCTTGTTTATACAGCTCAAAGTTTCTGTAGAAGGTCTGTAAGGAATGACTATACTGCCTATGCTTACAATTGAGGCCGAACTTCTCTGGCATCTTTTGTGTGAATCAGTTAAAATCCTTACGGTTCCAGGACTTATTTGTAACAAAACTCTCTAATTGTGGTAAAACTCTTAAAATACGCAATTAGAGTTTCCAGAAATGATTAAAAACTTGTAAGAAACCCTTGAAATAAAAGTAAATGGATTCGTACTACATTTCCTGCCGTTTTTTAATCCCAGACATTACCAGTGGAAAGCTGGTAAATGACCAGAAAACTGATAATATTTACAACTCCGGACACTTTAGGGAGCGTTTTCACTTGAATTTGCTTTCAAATGTTAGGAATTCATTTTTATACAGCTCAAAGTTTCTGTAGAAGGTCTGTAAGGAATGACTATACTGCCTATGCTTACAATTGAGGCCGAACTTCTCTGGCATCTTTTGTGTGAATCAGTTAAAATCCTTACGGTTCCAGGACTTACTTGTAACAAAACTCTCTAATTGTGGTAAAACTCTTAAAATACGCAATTTGAGTTTCCAGAAATGATTAAAACCTTGTAAGAAACCCTTGAAATAAAAGTAAATGGATTCGTACTACATTTCCTGCCGTTTTTTAATCCCAGACATTACCAGTGGAAAGCTGGTAAATGACCAAAAACTGATAATATTTACAACTCCGGACACGTTAGGGAGCGTTTTCACTTGAATTTGCTTTCAAATGTTAGGAATTCATATTTATACAGCTCAAAATTTCTGTAGAAAGACGGTAAGTAAGGACTTCACTGTTAATGTTTACAATTAAGGCCGAACTTCTCTGGCGTCTTTTGTGTGAATCAGTTAAAATCCTTATGATTCCAGTACTTACTTGTTACAAAACTCTCTAATTGTGGTAAAACTCTTAAAATACGCAAATAGAGTTTCCAGAAATGATTAAAAACTTGTAAGAAACCCTTGAAATAAAAGTAAATGGATTCGTACTACATTTCCTGCCGTTTTTTACTGACAGACATTACCAGCGGAAAGCTGGGAAATGACCAGAAAACTGATAATATTTACAACTCCGGACACTTTAGGGAGCGTTTTCACTTGAATTTGCTTTCAAATGTTTGGAATTCATGTTTATACAGCTCAAAGTTTCTGTAGAAGGTCTGTAAGGAATGACCATACTGCCTATGTTTACAATTGAGGCCGAACTTCTCTGGCGTCTTTTGTGTGAGTTAAAATCCTTATGGTTCCAGTACATACTTGTAAGAAAACTCTCTAATTGTGGTAAAACTCTTAAAATACGCAATTAGAGTTTCCAGAAATGATTAAAAACTTGTAAGAAACCCTTGAAATAAAAGTAAATGGATTCGTACTACATTTCCTGCCGTTTTTTACTGACAGACATTACCAGTGGAAAGCTGGGAAATGACCAGAAAACTGATAATATTTACAACTCCGGAAACATTAGGGAGCGTTTTCACTTGAATTTGCTTTCAAATGTTAGGAATTCATGGTTATACAGCTCAAAATTTCTGTAGAAAGACTGTAAGTAAGGACTTCACTGTTAATGTTTACAATTGAGGCCGAACTTCTCTGGCGTCTTTTGTGTGAATCAGTTAAAATCATTATGATTCCAGTACTTACTTGTAACAAAACTCTCTAATTGTGGTAAAACTCTTAAAATACGCAATTAGAGTTTCCAGAAATGATTAAAAACTTGTAAGAAACCCTTGAAATAAAAGTAAATGGATTCGTACTACATTTCCTGCCATTTTTTTACTGACAGACATTACCAGTGGAAAGATGGTAAATGACCAAAACCTGATAATATTTACAACTCCGGACACTTTAGGGAGCGTTTTCACTTGAATTTGCTTTCAAATGTTAGGAATTCATATATATACAGCTCAAAATTTCTGTAGAAAGACTGTAAGTAAGGACTTAACTGTTAATGTTTACAATTGAGGCCGAACTTCTCTGGCGTCTTTTGTGTGAATCAGTTATAATCCTAACCGTTCCAGTACTTACTTGTAACAAAACTCTCTAATTGTGGTAAAACCCTTAAAATACGCAAATAGAGTTTCCAGAAATGATTAAAAACTTGTAAGAAACCCTTGAAATAAAAGCAAATGTATTCGTACTACATTTCCTGCCGTTTTTTAATCACAGACATTACCAGTGGAAAGCTGGTAAATGACCAGAAAACTGATAATATTTACTACTCCGGACACTTTAGGGAGCGTTTTCACTTGAATTTGCTTTCAAAAGTTAGGAATTCTTGTTTATAGAGCTCAAAGTTTCTGTAGAAGGTCTGTAAGGAATGACTATACTGCCTATGCTTACAATTGAGGCCGAACTTCTCTGGCATCTTTTGTGTGAATCAGTTAAAATCCTTACGGTTCCAGGACTTACTTGTAACAAAACTCTCTAATTGTGGTAAAACTCTTAAAATACGCAATTTGAGTTTCCAGAAATGATTAAAAACTTGTAAGAAACCCTTGAAATAAAAGTAAATGGATTCGTACTACATTTCCTGCCATTTTTTAATCCCAGACATTACCAGTGGAAAGCTGGTAAATGACCAAAAACTGATAATATTTACAACTCCGGACACTTTAGGGAGTGTTTTCACTTGAATTTGCTTTCAAATGTTAGGAATTCATATTTATACAGCTCAAAATTTCTGTAGAAAGACTGTAAGTAAGGACTTCACTGCTAATGTTTACAATGGAGGCCGAACTTCTCTGGCGTCTTTTGTGTGAATCACTTAAAATCCTTACGGTTCCATTACTTACTTGTAAGAAAACCCTCTAATTGTGGTAAAACTCTTAAAATACGCAATTAGAGTTTCCAGAAATGATTAAAAACTTGTAAGAAACCCTTGAAATAAAAGTAAATGGATTCGTACTACATTTCCTGCCGTTTTTTACTGACAGACATTACCAGCGGAAAGCTGGGAAATGACCAGAAAACTGATAATATTTACAACTCCGGACACTTTAGGGAGCGTTTTCACTTGAATTTGCTTTCAAATGTTTGGAATTCATGTTTATACAGTTCAAAGTTTCTGTAGAAGGTCTGTAAGGAATGACCATACTGCCTATGTTTACAATTGAGGCCGAACTTCTCTGGCGTCTTTTGTGTGAGTTAAAATCCTTATGGTTCCAGTACATACTTGTAAGAAAACTCTCTAATTGTGGTAAAACTCTTAAAATACGCAATTAGAGTTTCCAGAAATGATTAAAAACTTGTAAGAAACCCTTGAAATAAAAGTAAATGGATTCGTACTACATTTCCTGCCGTTTTTTACTGACAGACATTACCAGTGGAAAGCTGGGAAATGACCAGAAAACTGATAATATTTACAACTCCGGAAACATTAGGGAGCGTTTTCACTTGAATTTGCTTTCAAATGTTAGGAATTCATGGTTATACAGCTCAAAATTTCTGTAGAAAGACTGTAAGTAAGGACTTCACTGTTAATGTTTACAATTGAGGCCGAACTTCTCTGGCGTCTTTTGTGTGAATCAGTTAAAATCATTATGATTCCAGTACTTACTTGTAACAAAACCCTCTAATTGTGGTAAAACTCTTAAAATACGCAATTAGAGTTTCCAGAAATGATTAAAAACTTGTAAGAAACCCTTGAAATAAAAGTAAATGGATTCGTACTACATTTCCTGCCATTTTTTTACTGACAGACATTACCAGTGGAAAGATGGTAAATGACCAAAACCTGATAATATTTACAACTCCGGACACTTTAGGGAGCGTTTTCACTTGAATTTGCTTTCAAATGTTAGGAATTCATATATATACAGCTCAAAATTTCTGTAGAAAGACTGTAAGTAAGGACTTAACTGTTAATGTTTACAATTGAGGCCGAACTTCTCTGGCGTCTTTTGTGTGAATCAGTTAAAATCCTAACCGTTCCAGTACTTACTTGTAACAAAACTCTCTAATTGTGGTAAAACCCTTAAAATACGCAAATAGAGTTTCCAGAAATGATTAAAAACTTGTAAGAAACCCTTGAAATAAAAGCAAATGGATTCGTACTACATTTCCTGCCGTTTTTTAATCACAGACATTACCAGTGGAAAGCTGGTAAATGACCAGAAAACTGATAATATTTACTACTCCGGACACTTTAGGGAGCGTTTTCACTTGAATTTGCTTTCAAAAGTTAGGAATTCTTGTTTATACAGCTCAAAGTTTCTGTAGAAGGTCTGTAAGGAATGACTATACTGCCTATGCTTACAATTGAGGCCGAACTTCTCTGGCATCTTTTGTGTGAATCAGTTAAAATCCTTACGGTTCCAGGACTTACTTGTAACAAAACTCTCTAATTGTGGTAAAACTCTTAAAATACGCAATTTGAGTTTCCAGAAATGATTAAAAACTTGTAAGAAACCCTTGAAATAAAAGTAAATGGATTCGTACTACATTTCCTGCCATTTTTTAATCCCAGACATTACCAGTGGAAAGCTGGTAAATGACCAAAAACTGATAATATTTACAACTCCGGACACTTTAGGGAGTGTTTTCACTTGAATTTGCTTTCAAATGTTAGGAATTCATATTTATACAGCTCAAAATTTCTGTAGAAAGACTGTAAGTAAGGACTTCACTGCTAATGTTTACAATGGAGGCCGAACTTCTCTGGCGTCTTTTGTGTGAATCACTTAAAATCCTTACGGTTCCATTACTTACTTGTAAGAAAACCCTCTAATTGTGGTAAAACTCTTAAAATACGCAATTAGAGTTTCCAGAAATGATTAAAAACTTGTAAGAAACCCTTGAAATAAAAGTAAATGGATTCGTACTACATTTCCTGCCGTTTTTTAATCCCAGACATTACCAGTGGAAAGCTGGTAAATGACCAGAAAACTGATAATATTTACAACTCCGGACACTTTAGGGAGCGTTTTCACTTGAATTTGCTTTCAAATGTTAGGAATTCATGTTTATACAGCTCAAAGTTTCTGTAGAAGGTCTGTAAGGAATGACTATACTGCCTATGCTTACAATTGAGGCCGAACTTCTCTGGCATCTTTTGTGTGAATCAGTTAAAATCCTTACGGTTCCAGGACTTACTTGTAAGAAAACTCTCTAATTGTGGTAAAACTCTTAAAATACGCAATTTGAGTTTCCAGAAATGATTAAAAACTTGTAAGAAACCCTTGAAATAAAAGTAAATGGATTCGTACTACATTTCCTGCCGTTTTTTACTAACAGACATTACCAGTGGAAAGCTGGTAAATGACCAAAAACTGATAATATTTACAACTCCGGACACGTTAGGGAGCGTTTTCACTTGAATTTGCTTTCAAATGTTAGGAATTCATATTTATACAGCTCAAAATTTCTGTAGAAAGACTGTAAGTAAGGACTTCACTGTTAATGTTTACAATTAAGGCCGAACTTCTCTGGCGTCTTTTGTGTGAATCAGTTAAAATCCTTATGATTCCAGTACTTACTTGTTACAAAACTCTCTAATTGTGGTAAAACTCTTAAAATACGCAAATAGAGTTTCCAGAAATGATTAAAAACTTGTAAGCAACCCTTGAAATAAAAGTAAATGGATTCGTACTACATTTCCTGCCGTTTTTTACTGACAGACATTACCAGCGGAAAGGTGGGAAATGACCAGAAAACTGATAATATTTACAACTCCGGACACTTTAGGGAGCGTTTTCACTTGAATTTGCTTTCAAATGTTAGGAATTCATGTTTATACAGCTCAAAGTTTCTGTAGAAGGTCTGTAAGGAATGACCATACTGCCTATGTTTACAATTGAGGCCGAACTTCTCTGGCGTCTTTTGTGTGAGTTAAAATCCTTATGGTTCCAGTACATACTTGTAAGAAAACTCTCTAATTGTGGTAAAACTCTTAAAATACGCAATTAGAGTTTCCAGAAATGATTAAAAACTTGTAAGAAACCCTTGAAATAAAAGTAAATGGATTCGTACTACATTTCCTGCCGTTTTTTAATCCCAGACATTACCAGTGGAAAGCTGGTAAATGACCAGAAAACTGATAATATTTACAACTCCGGACACTTTAGGGAGCGTTTTCACTTGAATTTGCTTTCAAATGTTAGGAATTCATGTTTATACAGCTCAAAGTTTCTGTAGAAGGTCTGTAAGGAATGACTATACTGCCTATGCTTACAATTGAGGCCGAACTTCTCTGGCATCTTTTGTGTGAATCAGTTAAAATCCTTACGGTTCCAGGACTTACTTGTAACAAAACTCTCTAATTGTGGTAAAACTCTTAAAATACGCAATTTGAGTTTCCAGAAATGATTAAAAACTTGTAAGAAACCCTTGAAATAAAAGTAAATGGATTCGTACTACATTTCCTGCCATTTTTTAATCCCAGACATTACCAGTGGAAAGCTGGTAAATGACCAAAAACTGATAATATTTACAACTCCGGACACGTTAGGGAGCGTTTTCACTTGAATTTGCTTTCAAATGTTAGGAATTCATATTTATACAGCTCAAAATTTCTGTAGAAAGACTGTAAGTAAGGACTTCACTGTTAATGTTTACAATTAAGGCCGAACTTCTCTGGCGTCTTTTGTGTGAATCAGTTAAAATCCTTATGATTCCAGTACTTACTTGTTACAAAACTCTCTAATTGTGGTAAAACTCTTAAAATACGCAAATAGAGTTTCCAGAAATGATTAAAAACTTGTAAGCAACCCTTGAAATAAAAGTAAATGGATTCGTACTACATTTCCTGCCGTTTTTTACTGACAGACATTACCAGCGGAAAGCTGGGAAATGACCAGAAAACTGATAATATTTACAGCTCCGGACACTTTAGGGAGCGTTTTCACTTTAATTTGCTTTCAAATGTTAGGAATTCATATTTATACAGCTCAAAATTTCTGTAGAAAGACTGTAAGTAAGGACTTCACTGCTAATGTTTACAATGGAGGCCGAACTTCTCTGGCGTCTTTTGTGTGAATCACTTAAAATCCTTACGGTTCCATTACTTACTTGTAAGAAAACCCTCTAATTGTGGTAAAACTCTTAAAATACGCAATTAGAGTTTCCAGAAATGATTAAAAACTTGTAAGAAACCCTTGAAATAAAAGTAAATGGATTCGTACTACATTTCCTGCCGTTTTTTAATCCCAGACATTACCAGTGGAAAGCTGGTAAATGACCAGAAAACTGATAATATTTACAACTCCGGACACTTTAGGGAGCGTTTTCACTTGAATTTGCTTTCAAATGTTAGGAATTCATGTTTATACAGCTCAAAGTTTCTGTAGAAGGTCTGTAAGGAATGACTATACTGCCTATGCTTACAATTGAGGCCGAACTTCTCTGGCATCTTTTGTGTGAATCAGTTAAAATCCTTACGGTTCCAGGACTTACTTGTAACAAAACTCTCTAATTGTGGTAAAACTCTTAAAATACGCAATTTGAGTTTCCAGAAATGATTAAAAACTTGTAAGAAACCCTTGAAATAAAAGTAAATGGATTCGTACTACATTTCCTGCCATTTTTTAATCCCAGACATTACCAGTGGAAAGCTGGTAAATGACCAAAAACTGATAATATTTACAACTCCGGACACTTTAGGGAGTGTTTTCACTTGAATTTGCTTTCAAATGTTAGGAATTCATATTTATACAGCTCAAAATTTCTGTAGAAAGACTGTAAGTAAGGACTTCACTGCTAATGTTTACAATGGAGGCCGAACTTCTCTGGCGTCTTTTGTGTGAATCACTTAACATCCTTACGGTTCCATTACTTACTTGTAAGAAAACCCTCTAATTGTGGTAAAACTCTTAAAATACGCAATTAGAGTTTCCAGAAATGATTAAAAACTTGTAAGAAACCCTTGAAATAAAAGTAAATGGATTCGTACTACATTTCCTGCCGTTTTTTAATCCCAGACATTACCAGTGGAAAGCTGGTAAATGACCAGAAAACTGATAATATTTACAACTCCGGACACTTTAGGGAGCGTTTTCACTTGAATTTGCTTTCAAATGTTAGGAATTCATGTTTATACAGCTCAAAGTTTCTGTAGAAGGTCTGTAAGGAATGACTATACTGCCTATGCTTACAATTGAGGCCGAACTTCTCTGGCATCTTTTGTGTGAATCAGTTAAAATCCTTACGGTTCCAGGACTTACTTGTAACAAAACTCTCTAATTGTGGTAAAACTCTTAAAATACGCAATTTGAGTTTCCAGAAATGATTAAAAACTTGTAAGAAACCCTTGAAATAAAAGTAAATGGATTCGTACTACATTTCCTGCCGTTTTTTACTAACAGACATTACCAGTGGAAAGCTGGTAAATGACCAAAAACTGATAATATTTACAACTCCGGACACGTTAGGGAGCGTTTTCACTTGAATTTGCTTTCAAATGTTAGGAATTCATATTTATACAGCTCAAAATTTCTGTAGAAAGACTGTAAGTAAGGACTTCACTGTTAATGTTTACAATTAAGGCCGAACTTCTCTGGCGTCTTTTGTGTGAATCAGTTAAAATCCTTATGATTCCAGTACTTACTTGTTACAAAACTCTCTAATTGTGGTAAAACTCTTAAAATACGCAAATAGAGTTTCCAGAAATGATTAAAAACTTGTAAGCAACCCTTGAAATAAAAGTAAATGGATTCGTACTACATTTCCTGCCGTTTTTTACTGACAGACATTACCAGCGGAAAGCTGGGAAATGACCAGAAAACTGATAATATTTACAACTCCGGACACTTTAGGGAGCGTTTTCACTTTAATTTGCTTTCAAATGTTAGGAATTCATGTTTATACAGCTCAAAATTTCTGTAGAAGGTCTGTAAGGAATGACCATACTGCCTATGTTTACAATTGAGGCCGAACTTCTCTGGCGTCTTTTGTGTGAGTTAAAATCCTTATGGTTCCAGTACATACTTGTAAGAAAACTCTCTAATTGTGGTAAAACTCTTAAAATACGCAATTAGAGTTTCCAGAAATGATTAAAAACTTGTAAGAAACCCTTGAAATAAAAGTAAATGGATTCGTACTACATTTCCTGCCGTTTTTTACTGACAGACATTACCCGTGGAAAGCTGGGAAATGACCAGAAAACTGATAATATTTACAACTCCGGAAACTTTAGGGAGCGTTTTCACTTGAATTTGCTTTCAAATGTTAGGAATTCATGGTTATACAGCTCAAAATTTCTGTAGAAAGACTGTAAGTAAGGACTTCACTGTTAATGTTTACAATTGAGGCCGAACTTCTCTGGCGTCTTTTGTGTGAATCAGTTAAAATCATTATGATTCCAGTACTTACTTGTAACAAAACTCTCTAATTGTGGTAAAACTCTTAAAATACGCAATTAGAGTTTCCAGAAATGATTAAAAACTTGTAAGAAACCCTTGAAATAAAAGTAAATGGATTCGTACTACATTTCCTGCCGTTTTTTACTGACAGACATTACCAGTGGAAAGCTGGTAAATGACCAAAAACTGATAATATTTAAAACTCCGGACACTTTAGGGAGTGTTTTCACTTGAATTTGCTTTCAAATGTTAGGAATTCATATTTATACAGCTCAAAATTTCTGTAGAAAGACTGTAAGTAAGGACTTCACTGCTAATGTTTACAATGGAGGCCGAACTTCTCTGGCGTCTTTTGTGTGAATCAGTTAAAATCCTAACCGTTCCAGTACTTACTTGTAACAAAACTCTCTAATTGTGGTAAAACCCTTAAAATACGCAAATAGAGTTTCCAGAAATGATTAAAAACTTGTAAGAAACCCTTGAAATAAAAGCAAATGGATTCGTACTACATTTCCTGCCGTTTTTTAATCACAGACATTACCAGTGGAAAGCTGGTAAATGACCAGAAAACTGATAATATTTACTACTCCGGACACTTTAGGGAGCGTTTTCACTTGAATTTGCTTTCAAAAGTTAGGAATTCTTGTTTATACAGCTCAAAGTTTCTGTAGAAGGTCTGTAAGGAATGACTATACTGCCTATGCTTACAATTGAGGCCGAACTTCTCTGGCATCTTTTGTGTGAATCAGTTAAAATCCTTACGGTTCCAGGACTTACTTGTAACAAAACTCTCTAATTGTGGTAAAACTCTTAAAATACGCAATTTGAGTTTCCAGAAATGATTAAAAACTTGTAAGAAACCCTTGAAATAAAAGTAAATGGATTCGTACTACATTTCCTGCCATTTTTTAATCCCAGACATTACCAGTGGAAAGCTGGTAAATGACCAAAAACTGATAATATTTACAACTCCGGACACTTTAGGGAGTGTTTTCACTTGAATTTGCTTTCAAATGTTAGGAATTCATATTTATACAGCTCAAAATTTCTGTAGAAAGACTGTAAGTAAGGACTTCACTGCTAATGTTTACAATGGAGGCCGAACTTCTCTGGCGTCTTTTGTGTGAATCACTTAAAATCCTTACGGTTCCATTACTTACTTGTAAGAAAACCCTCTAATTGTGGTAAAACTCTTAAAATACGCAATTAGAGTTTCCAGAAATGATTAAAAACTTGTAAGAAACCCTTGAAATAAAAGTAAATGGATTCGTACTACATTTCCTGCCGTTTTTTAATCCCAGACATTACCAGTGGAAAGCTGGTAAATGACCAGAAAACTGATAATATTTACAACTCCGGACACTTTAGGGAGCGTTTTCACTTGAATTTGCTTTCAAATGTTAGGAATTCATGTTTATACAGCTCAAAGTTTCTGTAGAAGGTCTGTAAGGAATGACTATACTGCCTATGCTTACAATTGAGGCCGAACTTCTCTGGCATCTTTTGTGTGAATCAGTTAAAATCCTTACGGTTCCAGGACTTACTTGTAACAAAACTCTCTAATTGTGGTAAAACTCTTAAAATACGCAATTTGAGTTTCCAGAAATGATTAAAAACTTGTAAGAAACCCTTGAAATAAAAGTAAATGGATTCGTACTACATTTCCTGCCGTTTTTTACTAACAGACATTACCAGTGGAAAGCTGGTAAATGACCAAAAACTGATAATATTTACAACTCCGGACACGTTAGGGAGCGTTTTCACTTGAATTTGCTTTCAAATGTTAGGAATTCATATTTATACAGCTCAAAATTTCTGTAGAAAGACTGTAAGTAAGGACTTCACTGTTAATGTTTACAATTAAGGCCGAACTTCTCTGGCGTCTTTTGTGTGAATCAGTTAAAATCCTTATGATTCCAGTACTTACTTGTTACAAAACTCTCTAATTGTGGTAAAACTCTTAAAATACGCAAATAGAGTTTCCAGAAATGATTAAAAACTTGTAAGCAACCCTTGAAATAAAAGTAAATGGATTCGTACTACATTTCCTGCCGTTTTTTTACTGACAGACATTACCAGCGGAAAGCTGGGAAATGACCAGAAAACTGATAATATTTACAACTCCGGACACTTTAGGGAGCGTTTTCACTTGAATTTGCTTTCAAATGTTAGGAATTCATGTTTATACAGCTCAAAGTTTCTGTAGAAGGTCTGTAAGGAATGACCATACTGCCTATGTTTACAATTGAGGCCGAACTTCTCTGGCGTCTTTTGTGTGAGTTAAAATCCTTATGGTTCCAGTACATACTTGTAAGAAAACTCTCTAATTGTGGTAAAACTCTTAAAATACGCAATTAGAGTTTCCAGAAATGATTAAAAACTTGTAAGAAACCCTTGAAATAAAAGTAAATGGATTCGTACTACATTTCCTGCCGTTTTTTAATCCCAGACATTACCAGTGGAAAGCTGGGAAATGACCAGAAAACTGATAATATTTACAACTCCGGACACTTTAGGGAGCGTTTTCACTTGAATTTGCTTTCAAATGTTAGGAATTCATGTTTATACAGCTCAAAGTTTCTGTAGAAGGTCTGTAAGGAATGACTATACTGCCTATGCTTACAATTGAGGCCGAACTTCTCTGGCATCTTTTGTGTGAATCAGTTAAAATCCTTACAGTTCCAGGACTTACTTGTAACAAAACTCTCTAATTGTGGTAAAACTCTTAAAATACGCAATTTGAGTTTCCAGAAATGATTAAAAACTTGTAAGAAACCCTTGAAATAAAAGTAAATGGATTCGTACTACATTTCCTGCCATTTTTTAATCACAGACATTACCAGTGGAAAGCTGGTAAATGACCAAAAACTGATAATATTTACAACTCCGGACACGTTAGGGAGCGTTTTCACTTGAATTTGCTTTCAAATGTTAGGAATTCATATTTATACAGCTCAAAATTTCTGTAGAAAGACTGTAAGTAAGGACTTCACTGTTAATGTTTACAATTAAGGCCGAACTTCTCTGGCGTCTTTTGTGTGAATCAGTTAAAATCCTTATGATTCCAGTACTTACTTGTTACAAAACTCTCTAATTGTGGTAAAACTCTTAAAATACGCAAATAGAGTTTCCAGAAATGATTAAAAACTTGTAAGCAACCCTTGAAATAAAAGTAAATGGATTCGTACTACATTTCCTGCCGTTTTTTACTGACAGACATTACCAGCGGAAAGCTGGGAAATGACCAGAAAACTGATAATATTTACAGCTCCGGACACTTTAGGGAGCGTTTTCACTTTAATTTGCTTTCAAATGTTAGGAATTCATATTTATACAGCTCAAAATTTCTGTAGAAAGACTGTAAGTAAGGACTTCACTGCTAATGTTTACAATGGAGGCCGAACTTCTCTGGCGTCTTTTGTGTGAATCACTTAAAATCCTTACGGTTCCATTACTTACTTGTAAGAAAACCCTCTAATTGTGGTAAAACTCTTAAAATACGCAATTAGAGTTTCCAGAAATGATTAAAAACTTGTAAGAAACCCTTGAAATAAAAGTAAATGGATTCGTACTACATTTCCTGCCGTTTTTTAATCCCAGACATTACCAGTGGAAAGCTGGTAAATGACCAGAAAACTGATAATATTTACAACTCCGGACACTTTAGGGAGCGTTTTCACTTGAATTTGCTTTCAAATGTTAGGAATTCATGTTTATACAGCTCAAAGTTTCTGTAGAAGGTCTGTAAGGAATGACTATACTGCCTATGCTTACAATTGAGGCCGAACTTCTCTGGCATCTTTTGTGTGAATCAGTTAAAATCCTTACGGTTCCAGGACTTACTTGTAACAAAACTCTCTAATTGTGGTAAAACTCTTAAAATACGCAATTTGAGTTTCCAGAAATGATTAAAAACTTGTAAGAAACCCTTGAAATAAAAGTAAATGGATTCGTACTACATTTCCTGCCATTTTTTAATCCCAGACATTACCAGTGGAAAGCTGGTAAATGACCAAAAACTGATAATATTTACAACTCCGGACACTTTAGGGAGTGTTTTCACTTGAATTTGCTTTCAAATGTTAGGAATTCATATTTATACAGCTCAAAATTTCTGTAGAAAGACTGTAAGTAAGGACTTCACTGCTAATGTTTACAATGGAGGCCGAACTTCTCTGGCGTCTTTTGTGTGAATCACTTAAAATCCTTACGGTTCCATTACTTACTTGTAAGAAAACCCTCTAATTGTGGTAAAACTCTTAAAATACGCAATTAGAGTTTCCAGAAATGATTAAAAACTTGTAAGAAACCCTTGAAATAAAAGTAAATGGATTCGTACTACATTTCCTGCCGTTTTTTAATCCCAGACATTACCAGTGGAAAGCTGGTAAATGACCAGAAAACTGATAATATTTACAACTCCGGACACTTTAGGGAGCGTTTTCACTTGAATTTGCTTTCAAATGTTAGGAATTCATGTTTATACAGCTCAAAGTTTCTGTAGAAGGTCTGTAAGGAATGACTATACTGCCTATGCTTACAATTGAGGCCGAACTTCTCTGGCATCTTTTGTGTGAATCAGTTAAAATCCTTACGGTTCCAGGACTTACTTGTAACAAAACTCTCTAATTGTGGTAAAACTCTTAAAATACGCAATTTGAGTTTCCAGAAATGATTAAAAACTTGTAAGAAACCCTTGAAATAAAAGTAAATGGATTCGTACTACATTTCCTGCCGTTTTTTACTAACAGACATTACCAGTGGAAAGCTGGTAAATGACCAAAAACTGATAATATTTACAACTCCGGACACGTTAGGGAGCGTTTTCACTTGAATTTGCTTTCAAATGTTAGGAATTCATATTTATACAGCTCAAAATTTCTGTAGAAAGACTGTAAGTAAGGACTTCACTGTTAATGTTTACAATTAAGGCCGAACTTCTCTGGCGTCTTTTGTGTGAATCAGTTAAAATCCTTATGATTCCAGTACTTACTTGTTACAAAACTCTCTAATTGTGGTAAAACTCTTAAAATACGCAAATAGAGTTTCCAGAAATGATTAAAAACTTGTAAGCAACCCTTGAAATAAAAGTAAATGGATTCGTACTACATTTCCTGCCGTTTTTTACTGACAGACATTACCAGCGGAAAGCTGGGAAATGACCAGAAAACTGATAATATTTACAACTCCGGACACTTTAGGGAGCGTTTTCACTTTAATTTGCTTTCAAATGTTAGGAATTCATGTTTATACAGCTCAAAATTTCTGTAGAAGGTCTGTAAGGAATGACCATACTGCCTATGTTTACAATTGAGGCCGAACTTCTCTGGCGTCTTTTGTGTGAGTTAAAATCCTTATGGTTCCAGTACATACTTGTAAGAAAACTCTCTAATTGTGGTAAAACTCTTAAAATACGCAATTAGAGTTTCCAGAAATGATTAAAAACTTGTAAGAAACCCTTGAAATAAAAGTAAATGGATTCGTACTACATTTCCTGCCGTTTTTTACTGACAGACATTACCCGTGGAAAGCTGGGAAATGACCAGAAAACTGATAATATTTACAACTCCGGAAACTTTAGGGAGCGTTTTCACTTGAATTTGCTTTCAAATGTTAGGAATTCATGGTTATACAGCTCAAAATTTCTGTAGAAAGACGGTAAGTAAGGACTTCACTGTTAATGTTTACAATTGAGGCCGAACTTCTCTGGCGTCTTTTGTGTGAATCAGTTAAAATCATTATGATTCCAGTACTTACTTGTAACAAAACTCTCTAATTGTGGTAAAACTCTTAAAATACGCAATTAGAGTTTCCAGAAATGATTAAAAACTTGTAAGAAACCCTTGAAATAAAAGTAAATGGATTCGTACTACATTTCCTGCCGTTTTTTACTGACAGACATTACCAGTGGAAAGCTGGTAAATGACCAAAAACTGATAATATTTACAACTCCGGACACTTTAGGGAGTGTTTTCACTTGAATTTGCTTTCAAATGTTAGGAATTCATATTTATACAGCTCAAAATTTCTGTAGAAAGACTGTAAGTAAGGACTTCACTGCTAATGTTTACAATGGAGGCCGAACTTCTCTGGCGTCTTTTGTGTGAATCACTTAAAATCCTTACGGTTCCATTACTTACTTGTAAGAAAACCCTCTAATTGTGGTAAAACTCTTAAAATACGCAATTAGAGTTTCCAGAAATGATTAAAAACTTGTAAGAAACCCTTGAAATAAAAGTAAATGGATTCGTACTACATTTCCTGCCCTTTTTTAATCCCAGACATTACCAGTGGAAAGCTGGTAAATGACCAGAAAACTGATAATATTTACAACTCCGGACACTTTAGGGAGCGTTTTCACTTGAATTTGCTTTCAAATGTTAGGAATTCATGTTTATACAGCTCAAAGTTTCTGTAGAAGGTCTGTAAGGAATGACTATACTGCCTATGCTTACAATTGAGGCCGAACTTCTCTGGCATCTTTTGTGTGAATCAGTTAAAATCCTTACGGTTCCAGGACTTACTTGTAACAAAACTCTCTAATTGTGGTAAAACTCTTAAAATACGCAATTTGAGTTTCCAGAAATGATTAAAAACTTGTAAGAAACCCTTGAAATAAAAGTAAATGGATTCGTACTACATTTCCTGCCATTTTTTAATCCCAGACATTACCAGTGGAAAGCTGGTAAATGACCAAAAACTGATAATATTTACAACTCCGGACACTTTAGGGAGCGTTTTCACTTGAATTTGCTTTCAAATGTTAGGAATTCATATTTATACAGCTCAAAGTTTCTGTAGAAAGACTGTAAGTAAGGACTTCACTGTTAATGTTTACAATTAAGGCCGAACTTCTCTGGAGTCTTTTGTGTGAATCAGTTAAAATCCTTATGATTCCAGTACTTACTTGTTACAAAACTCTCTAATTGAGGTAAAACTCTTAAAATACGCAAATAGAGTTTCCAGAAATGATTAAAAACTTGTAAGCAACCCTTGAAATAAAAGTAAATGGATTCGTACTACATTTCCTGCCGTTTTTTACTGACAGACATTACCAGCGGAAAGCTGGGAAATGACCAGAAAACTGATAATATTTACAACTCCGGACACTTTAGGGAGCGTTTTCACTTGAATTTGCTTTCAAATGTTAGGAATTCATATTTATACAGCTCAAAGTTTCTGTAGAAGGTCTGTAAGGAATGACCATACTGCCTATGTTTACAATTGAGGCCGAACTTCTCTGGCGTCTTTTGTGTGAGTTAAAATCCTTATGGTTCCAGTACATACTTGTAAGAAAACTCTCTAATTGTGGTAAAACTCTTAAAATACGCAATTAGAGTTTCCAGAAATGATTAAAAACTTGTAAGAAACCCTTGAAATAAAAGTAAATGGATTCGTACTACATTTCCTGCCGTTTTTTACTGACAGACATTACCAGTGGAAAGCTGGTAAATGACCAGAAAACTGATAATATTTACAACTCCGGAAACTTTGGGGAGCGTTTTCACTTGAATTTGCTTTCAAATGTTAGGAATTCATATATATACAGCTCAAAATTTCTGTAGAAAGACTGTAAGTAAGGACTTCACTGTTAATGTTTACAATTGAGGCCGAACTTCTCTGGCGTCTTTTGTGTGAATCAGTTAAAATCATTATGATTCCAGTACTTACTTGTAACAAAACTCTCTAATTGTGGTAAAACTCTTAAAATACGCAATTAGAGTTTCCAGAAATGATTAAAAACTTGTAAGAAACCCTTGAAATAAAAGTAAATGGATTCGTACTACATTTCCTGCCATTTTTTTATTGACAGACATTACCAGTGGAAAGATGGTAAATGACCAAAACCTGATAATATTTACAACTCCGGACACTTTAGGGAGCGTTTTCACTTGAATTTGCTTTCAAATGTTAGGAATTCATATATATACAGCTCAAAATTTCTGTAGAAAGACTGTAAGTAAGGACTTCACTGTTAATGTTTACAATTGAGGCCGAACTTCTCTGGCGTCTTTTGTGTGAATCAGTTAAAATCCTAACCGTTCCAGTACTTACTTGTAACAAAACTCTCTAATTGTGGTAAAACCCTTAAAATACGCAAATAGAGTTTCCAGAAATGATTAAAAACTTGTAAGAAACCCTTGAAATAAAAGCAAATGGATTCGTACTACATTTCCTGCCGTTTTTTAATCACAGACATTACCAGTGGAAAGCTGGTAAATGACCAGAAAACTGATAATATTTACTACTCCGGACACTTTAGGGAGCGTTTTCACTTGAATTTGCTTTCAAATGTTAGGAATTCATATTTATACAGCTCAAAATTTCTGTAGAAAGACGGTAAGTAAGGACTTCACTGTTAATGTTTACAATTGAGGCCGAACTTCTCTGGCGTCTTTTGTGTGAATCAGTTAAAATCATTATGATTCCAGTACTTACTTGTAACAAAACTCTCTAATTGTGGTAAAACTCTTAAAATACGCAATTAGAGTTTCCAGAAATGATTAAAAACTTGTAAGAAACCCTTGAAATAAAAGTAAATGGATTCGTACTACATTTCCTGCCGTTTTTTACTGACAGACATTACCAGTGGAAAGCTGGTAAATGACCAAAAACTGATAATATTTACAACTCCGGACACTTTAGGGAGTGTTTTCACTTGAATTTGCTTTCAAATGTTAGGAATTCATATTTATACAGCTCAAAATTTCTGTAGAAAGACTGTAAGTAAGGACTTCACTGCTAATGTTTACAATGGAGGCCGAACTTCTCTGGCGTCTTTTGTGTGAATCACTTAAAATCCTTACGGTTCCATTACTTACTTGTAAGAAAACCCTCTAATTGTGGTAAAACTCTTAAAATACGCAATTAGAGTTTCCAGAAATGATTAAAAACTTGTAAGAAACCCTTGAAATAAAAGTAAATGGATTCGTACTACATTTCCTGCCCTTTTTTAATCCCAGACATTACCAGTGGAAAGCTGGTAAATGACCAGAAAACTGATAATATTTACAACTCCGGACACTTTAGGGAGCGTTTTCACTTGAATTTGCTTTCAAATGTTAGGAATTCATGTTTATACAGCTCAAAGTTTCTGTAGAAGGTCTGTAAGGAATGACTATACTGCCTATGCTTACAATTGAGGCCGAACTTCTCTGGCATCTTTTGTGTGAATCAGTTAAAATCCTTACGGTTCCAGGACTTACTTGTAACAAAACTCTCTAATTGTGGTAAAACTCTTAAAATACGCAATTTGAGTTTCCAGAAATGATTAAAAACTTGTAAGAAACCCTTGAAATAAAAGTAAATGGATTCGTACTACATTTCCTGCCATTTTTTAATCCCAGACATTACCAGTGGAAAGCTGGTAAATGACCAAAAACTGATAATATTTACAACTCCGGACACTTTAGGGAGCGTTTTCACTTGAATTTGCTTTCAAATGTTAGGAATTCATATTTATACAGCTCAAAATTTCTGTAGAAAGACTGTAAGTAAGGACTTCACTGTTAATGTTTACAATTAAGGCCGAACTTCTCTGGAGTCTTTTGTGTGAATCAGTTAAAATCCTTATGATTCCAGTACTTACTTGTTACAAAACTCTCTAATTGAGGTAAAACTCTTAAAATACGCAAATAGAGTTTCCAGAAATGATTAAAAACTTGTAAGCAACCCTTGAAATAAAAGTAAATGGATTCGTACTACATTTCCTGCCGTTTTTTACTGACAGACATTACCAGCGGAAAGCTGGGAAATGACCAGAAAACTGATAATATTTACAACTCCGGACACTTTAGGGAGCGTTTTCACTTGAATTTGCTTTCAAATGTTAGGAATTCATATTTATACAGCTCAAAGTTTCTGTAGAAGGTCTGTAAGGAATGACCATACTGCCTATGTTTACAATTGAGGCCGAACTTCTCTGGCGTCTTTTGTGTGAGTTAAAATCCTTATGGTTCCAGTACATACTTGTAAGAAAACTCTCTAATTGTGGTAAAACTCTTAAAATACGCAATTAGAGTTTCCAGAAATGATTAAAAACTTGTAAGAAACCCTTGAAATAAAAGTAAATGGATTCGTACTACATTTCCTGCCGTTTTTTACTGACAGACATTACCAGTGGAAAGCTGGTAAATGACCAGAAAACTGATAATATTTACAACTCCGGAAACTTTGGGGAGCGTTTTCACTTGAATTTGCTTTCAAATGTTAGGAATTCATATATATACAGCTCAAAATTTCTGTAGAAAGACTGTAAGTAAGGACTTCACTGTTAATGTTTACAATTGAGGCCGAACTTCTCTGGCGTCTTTTGTGTGAATCAGTTAAAATCATTATGATTCCAGTACTTACTTGTTACAAAACTCTCTAATTGTGGTAAAACCCTTAAAATACGCAAATAGAGTTTCCAGAAATGATTAAAAACTTGTAAGAAACCCTTGAAATAAAAGCAAATGGATTCGTACTACATTTCCTGCCGTTTTTTAATCACAGACATTACCAGTGGAAAGCTGGTAAATGACCAGAAAACTGATAATATTTACTACTCCGGACACTTTAGGGAGCGTTTTCACTTGAATTTGCTTTCAAATATTAGGAATTCATGTTTATACAGCTCAAAATTTCTGTAGAAAGACTGTAAGTAAGGACTTCACTGCTAATGTTTACAATTGAGGCCGAACTTCTCTGGCGTCTTTTGTGTGAATCAGTTAAAATCCTAACAGTTCCAGTACTTACTTGTAACAAAACTCTCTAATTGTGGTAAAACTCTTAAAATACGCAATTTGAGTTTCCAGAAATGATTATAAACTTGTAAGAAACCCTTGAAATAAAAGTAAATGGATTCGTACTACATTTCCTGCCATTTTTTAATCCCAGACATTACCAGTGGAAAGCTGGTAAATGACCAAAAACTGATAATATTTACAACTCCGGACACTTTAGGGAGCGTTTTCACTTGAATTTGCTTTCAAATGTTAAGAATTCATATTTATACAGCTCAAAATTTCTGTAGAAAGACTGTAAGTAAGGACTTCACTGTTAATGTTTACAATTGAGGCCGAACTTCTCTGGCGTCTTTTGTGTGAATCAGTTAAAATCCTTATGATTCCAGTACTTACTTGTTACAAAACTCTCTAATTGTGGTAAAACTCTTAAAATACGCAAATAGAGTTTCCAGAAATGATTAAAAACTTGTAAGCAACCCTTGAAATAAAAGTAAATGGATTCGTACTACATTTCCTGCCATTTTTTTACTGACAGACATTACCAGTGGAAAACTGGTAAATGACCCAAACCTGATAATATTTACAACTCCGGACACTTTAGGGAGCGTTTTCACTTGAATTTGCTTTCAAATGTTAGGAATTCATATATATACAGCTCAAAATTTCTGTAGAAAGACTGTAAGTAAGGACTTCACTGTTAATGTTTACAATTGAGGCCGAACTTCTCTGGCGTCTTTTGTGTGAATCAGTTAAAATCCTAACCGTTCCAGTACTTACTTGTAACAAAACTCTCTAATTGTGGTAAAACTCTTAAAATACGCAGTTAGAGTTTCCAGAAATGATTAAAAACTTGTAAGAAACCCTTGAAATAAAAGCAAATGGATTCGTAATACATTTCCTGCCGTTTTTTAATCCCAGACATTACCAGTGGAAAGCTGGTAAATGACCAGAAAACTGATAATATTTACAACTCCGGACACTTTAGGGAGCGTTTTCACTTGAATTTGCTTTCAAATGTTAGGAATTCATGTTTATACAGCTCAAAGTTTCTGTAGAAGGTCTGTAAGGAATGACTATACTGCCTATGTTTACAATTGAGGCCGAACTTCTCTGGCGTCTTTTGTGTGAATCAGTTAAAATCCTAACCGTTCCAGTACTTACTTGTAACAAAACTCTCTAATTGTGGTAAAACTCTTAAAATACGCAATTTGAGTTTCCAAAAATGATTAAAAACTTGTAAGAAACCCTTGAAATAAAAGTAAATGGATTCGTACTACATTTCCTGCCGTTTTTTACTGACAGACATTACCAGTGGAAAGCTGGTAAATGACCAGAAAAATGATAATATTTACAACTCCGGACACTTTAGGGAGCGTTTTCACTTGAATTTGCTTTCAAATGTTAGGAATTCATGTTTATACAGCTCAAAATTTCTGTAGAAAGACTGTAAGTAAGGACTTCACTGCTAATGTTTACAATGGAGGCCGAACTTCTCTGGCGTCTTTTGTGTGAATCAGTTAAAATCCTTACGGTTCCATTACTTACTTGTAACAAAACTCTCTAATTGTGGTAAAACCCTTAAAATACGCAATTAGAGTTTCCAGAAATGATTAAAAACTTGTAAGAAACCCTTGAAATAAAAGCAAATGGATTCGTACTACATTTCCTGCCGTTTTTTAATCACAGACATTACCAGTTGAAAGCTGGTAAATGACCAGAAAACTGGTAATATTTACTACTCCGGACACTTTAGGGAGCGTTTTCATTTGAATTTGCTTTCAAATATTAGGAATTCATGTTTATACAGCTCAAAATTTCTGTAGAAAGACTGTAAGTAAGGACTTCACTGCTAATGTTTACAATTGAGGCCGAACTTCTCTGGCGTCTTTTGTGTGAATCAGTTAAAATCCTAACAGTTCCAGTACTTACTTGTAACAAAACTCTCTAATTGTGGTAAAACTCTTAAAATACACAATTAGAGTTTCCAGAAATGATTATAAACTTGTAAGAAACCCTTGAAATAAAAGTAAATGGATTCGTACTACATTTCCTGCCGTTTTTTAATCACAGATTTTACCAGTGGAAAGCTGGTAAATGAACAAAAACTGATAATATTTACAACTCCGGAAACTTTAGGGAGCGTTTTCACTTGAATTTGCTTTCAAATGTTAGGAATTCATGTTTATACAGCTCAAAGTTTCAGTAGAAGGTCTGTAAGGAATGACAATACTGCCTATGCCTACAATTGAGGCCGAACTTCTCTGGCATCTTTTGTGTGAATCAGTTAAAATCCTTACGGTCCCAGGACTTACTTGTAAGAAAACTCTCTAATTGTGGTAAAACTCTTAAAATACGCAATTTGAGTTTCCAGAAATGATTAAAAACTTGTAAGAAACCCTTGAAATAAAAGTAAATGGATTCGTACTACATTTCCTGCCATTTTTTAATCCCAGACATTACCAGTGGAAAGCTGGTAAATGACCAAAAACTGATAATATTTACAACTCCGGACACTTTAGGGAGCGTTTTCACTTGAATTTGCTTTCAAATGTTAGGAATTCATATTTATACAGCTCAAAATTTCTGTAGAAAGACTGTAACTAAGGACTTCACTGCTAATGTTTACAATGGAGGCCGAACTTCTCTAGCGTCTTTTGTGTGAATCACTTAAAATCCTTACGGTTCCATTACTTACTTGTAAGAAAACCCTCTAATTGTGGTAAAACTCTTAAAATACGCAATTAGAGTTTCCAGAAATGATTAAAAACTTGTAAGAAACCCTTGAAATAAAAGTAAATGGATTCGTACTACATTTCCTGCCGTTTTTCACTGACAGACATTACCAGTGGAAAGCTGGGAAATGACCAGAAAACTGATAATATTTACAACTCCGGAAACTTTAGGGAGCGTTTTCACTTGAATTTGCTTTCAAATGTTAGGAATTCATGGTTATACAGCTCAAAATTTCTGTAGAAAGACTGTAAGTAAGGACTTCACTGTTAATGTTTACAATTGAGGCCGAACTTCTCTGGCGTCTTTTGTGTGAATCAGTTAAAATCATTATGATTCCAGTACTTACTTGTAACAAAACTCTCTAATTGTGGTAAAACTCTTAAAATACGCAATGAGAGTTTCCAGAAATGATTAAAAACTTGTAAGAAACCCTTGAAATAAAAGTAAATGGATTCGTACTACATTTCCTGCCGTTTTTTACTGACAGACATTACCAGTGGAAAGCTGGTAAATGACCAAAAACTGATAATATTTACAACTCCGGACACTTTAGGGAGTGTTTTCACTTGAATTTGCTTTCAAATGTTAGGAATTCATATTTATACAGCTCAAAATTTCTGTAGAAAGACTGTAAGTGAGGACTTCACTGCTAATGTTTACAATGGAGGCCGAACTTCTGTGGCGTCTTTTGTGTGAATCACTTAAAATCCTTACGGTTCCATTACTTACTTGTAAGAAAACCCTCTAATTGTGGTAAAACTCTTAAAATACGCAATTAGAGTTTCCAGAAATGATTAAAAACTTGTAAGAAACCCTTGAAATAAAAGTAAATGGATTCGTACTACATTTCCTGCCGTTTTTTAATCCCAGACATTACCAGTGGAAAGCTGGTAAATGACCAGAAAACTGATAATATTTACAACTCCGGACACTTTAGGGAGCGTTTTCACTTGAATTTGCTTTCAAATGTTAGGAATTCATGTTTATACAGCTCAAAGTTTCTGTAGAAGGTCTGTAAGGAATGACTATACTGCCTATGCTTACAATTGAGGCCGAACTTCTCTGGCATCTTTTGTGTGAATCAGTTAAAATCCTTACGGTTCCAGGACTTACTTGTAACAAAACTCTCTAATTGTGGTAAAACTCTTAAAATACGCAATTTGAGTTTCCAGAAATGATTAAAAACTTGTAAGAAACCCTTGAAATAAAAGTAAATGAATTCGTACTACATTTCCTGCCATTTTTTAATCCCAGACATTACCAGTGGAAAGCTGGTAAATGACCAAAAACTGATAATATTTACAACTCCGGACACGTTAGGGAGCGTTTTCACTTGAATTTGCTTTCAAATATTAGGAATTCATATTTATACAGCTCAAAATTTCTGTAGAAAGACTGTAAGTAAGGACTTCACTGTTAATGTTTACAATTAAGGCCGAACTTCTCTGGCGTCTTTTGTGTGAATCAGTTAAAATCCTTATGATTCCAGTACTTACTTGTTACAAAACTCTCTAATTGTGGTAAAACTCTTAAAATACGCAAATAGAGTTTCCAGAAATGATTAAAAACTTGTAAGCAACCCTTGAAATAAAAGTAAATGGATTCGTACTACATTTCCTGCCGTTTTTTACTGACAGACATTACCAGCGGAAAGCTGGGAAATGACCAGAAAACTGATAATATTTACAACTCCGGACACTTTAGGGAGCGTTTTCACTTGAATTTGCTTTCAAATGTTAGGAATTCATGTTTATACAGCTCAAAGTTTCTGTAGAACGTCTGTAAGGAATGACCATACTGCCTATGTTTACAATTGAGGCCGAACTTCTCTGGCGTCTTTTGTGTGAGTTAAAATCCTTATGGTTCCAGTACATACTTGTAAGAAAACTCTCTAATTGTGGTAAAACTCTTAAAATACGCAATTAGAGTTTCCAGAAATGATTAAAAACTTGTAAGAAACCCTTGAAATAAAAGTAAATGGATTCGTACTACATTTCCTGCCATTTTTTAATCCCAGACATTACCAGTGGAAAGCTGGTAAATGACCAAAAACTGATAATATTTACAACTCCGGACACTTTAGGGAGCGTTTTCACTTGAATTTGCTTTCAAATGTTAGGAATTCATATTTATACAGCTCAAAATTTCTGTAGAAAGACTGTAAGTAAGGACTTCACTGCTAATGTTTACAATGGAGGCCGAACTTCTCTGGCGTCTTTTGTGTGAATCACTTAAAATCCTTACGGTTCCATTACTTACTTGTAAGAAAACCCTCTAATTGTGGTAAAACTCTTAAAATACGCAATTAGAGTTTCCAGAAATGATTAAAAACTTGTAAGAAACCCTTGAAATAAAAGTAAATGGATTCGTACTACATTTCCTGCCGTTTTTTACTGACAGACATTACCAGTGGAAAGCTGGGAAATGACCAGAAAACTGATAATATTTACAACTCCGGAAACTTTAGGGAGCGTTTTCACTTGAATTTGCTTTCAAATGTTAGGAATTCATGGTTATACAGCTCAAAATTTCTGTAGAAAGACTGTAAGTAAGGACTTCACTGTTAATGTTTACAATTGAGGCCGAACTTCTCTGGCGTCTTTTGTGTGAATCAGTTAAAATCATTATGATTCCAGTACTTACTTGTAACAAAACTCTCTAATTGTGGTAAAACTCTTAAAATACGCAATGAGAGTTTCCAGAAATGATTAAAAACTTGTAAGAAACCCTTGAAATAAAAGTAAATGGATTCGTACTACATTTCCTGCCGTTTTTTACTGACAGACATTACCAGTGGAAAGCTGGTAAATGACCAAAAACTGATAATATTTACAACTCCGGACACTTTAGGGAGTGTTTTCACTTGAATTTGCTTTCAAATGTTAGGAATTCATATTTATACAGCTCAAAATTTCTGTAGAAAGACTGTAAGTGAGGACTTCACTGCTAATGTTTACAATGGAGGCCGAACTTCTGTGGCGTCTTTTGTGTGAATCACTTAAAATCCTTACGGTTCCATTACTTACTTGTAAGAAAACCCTCTAATTGTGGTAAAACTCTTAAAATACGCAATTAGAGTTTCCAGAAATGATTAAAAACTTGTAAGAAACCCTTGAAATAAAAGTAAATGGATTCGTACTACATTTCCTGCCGTTTTTTAATCCCAGACATTACCAGTGGAAAGCTGGTAAATGACCAGAAAACTGATAATATTTACAACTCCGGACACTTTAGGGAGCGTTTTCACTTGAATTTGCTTTCAAATGTTAGGAATTCATGTTTATACAGCTCAAAGTTTCTGTAGAAGGTCTGTAAGGAATGACTATACTGCCTATGCTTACAATTGAGGCCGAACTTCTCTGGCATCTTTTGTGTGAATCAGTTAAAATCCTTACGGTTCCAGGACTTACTTGTAACAAAACTCTCTAATTGTGGTAAAACTCTTAAAATACGCAATTTGAGTTTCCAGAAATGATTAAAAACTTGTAAGAAACCCTTGAAATAAAAGTAAATGAATTCGTACTACATTTCCTGCCATTTTTTAATCCCAGACATTACCAGTGGAAAGCTGGTAAATGACCAAAAACTGATAATATTTACAACTCCGGACACGTTAGGGAGCGTTTTCACTTGAATTTGCTTTCAAATATTAGGAATTCATATTTATACAGCTCAAAATTTCTGTAGAAAGACTGTAAGTAAGGACTTCACTGTTAATGTTTACAATTAAGGCCGAACTTCTCTGGCGTCTTTTGTGTGAATCAGTTAAAATCCTTATGATTCCAGTACTTACTTGTTACAAAACTCTCTAATTGTGGTAAAACTCTTAAAATACGCAAATAGAGTTTCCAGAAATGATTAAAAACTTGTAAGCAACCCTTGAAATAAAAGTAAATGGATTCGTACTACATTTCCTGCCGTTTTTTACTGACAGACATTACCAGCGGAAAGCTGGGAAATGACCAGAAAACTGATAATATTTACAACTCCGGACACTTTAGGGAGCGTTTTCACTTGAATTTGCTTTCAAATGTTAGGAATTCATGTTTATACAGCTCAAAGTTTCTGTAGAACGTCTGTAAGGAATGACCATACTGCCTATGTTTACAATTGAGGCCGAACTTCTCTGGCGTCTTTTGTGTGAGTTAAAATCCTTATGGTTCCAGTACATACTTGTAAGAAAACTCTCTAATTGTGGTAAAACTCTTAAAATACGCAATTAGAGTTTCCAGAAATGATTAAAAACTTGTAAGAAACCCTTGAAATAAAAGTAAATGGATTCGTACTACATTTCCTGCCATTTTTTAATCCCAGACATTACCAGTGGAAAGCTGGTAAATGACCAAAAACTGATAATATTTACAACTCCGGACACTTTAGGGAGCGTTTTCACTTGAATTTGCTTTCAAATGTTAGGAATTCATATTTATACAGCTCAAAATTTCTGTAGAAAGACTGTAAGTAAGGACTTCACTGCTAATGTTTACAATGGAGGCCGAACTTCTCTGGCGTCTTTTGTGTGAATCACTTAAAATCCTTACGGTTCCATTACTTACTTGTAAGAAAACCCTCTAATTGTGGTAAAACTCTTAAAATACGCAATTAGAGTTTCCAGAAATGATTAAAAACTTGTAAGAAACCCTTGAAATAAAAGTAAATGGATTCGTACTACATTTCCTGCCCTTTTTTAATCCCAGACATTACCAGTGGAAAGCTGGTAAATGACCAGAAAACTGATAATATTTACAACTCCGGACACTTTAGGGAGCGTTTTCACTTGAATTTGCTTTCAAATGTTAGGAATTCATGTTTATACAGCTCAAAGTTTCTGTAGAAGGTCTGTAAGGAATGACTATACTGCCTATGCTTACAATTGAGGCCGAACTTCTCTGGCATCTTTTGTGTGAATCAGTTAAAATCCTTACGGTTCCAGGACTTACTTGTAACAAAACTCTCTAATTGTGGTAAAACTCTTAAAATACGCAATTTGAGTTTCCAGAAATGATTAAAAACTTGTAAGAAACCCTTGAAATAAAAGTAAATGGATTCGTACTACATTTCCTGCCATTTTTTAATCCCAGACATTACCAGTGGAAAGCTGGTAAATGACCAAAAACTGATAATATTTACAACTCCGGACACTTTAGGGAGCGTTTTCACTTGAATTTGCTTTCAAATGTTAGGAATTCATATTTATACAGCTCAAAATTTCTGTAGAAAGACTGTAAGTAAGGACTTCACTGTTAATGTTTACAATTAAGGCCGAACTTCTCTGGAGTCTTTTGTGTGAATCAGTTAAAATCCTTATGATTCCAGTACTTACTTGTTACAAAACTCTCTAATTGAGGTAAAACTCTTAAAATACGCAAATAGAGTTTCCAGAAATGATTAAAAACTTGTAAGCAACCCTTGAAATAAAAGTAAATGGATTCGTACTACATTTCCTGCCGTTTTTTACTGACAGACATTACCAGCGGAAAGCTGGGAAATGACCAGAAAACTGATAATATTTACAACTCCGGACACTTTAGGGAGCGTTTTCACTTGAATTTGCTTTCAAATGTTAGGAATTCATATTTATACAGCTCAAAGTTTCTGTAGAAGGTCTGTAAGGAATGACCATACTGCCTATGTTTACAATTGAGGCCTAACTTCTCTGGCGTCTTTTGTGTGAGTTAAAATCCTTATGGTTCCAGTACATACTTGTAAGAAAACTCTCTAATTGTGGTAAAACTCTTAAAATACGCAATTAGAGTTTCCAGAAATGATTAAAAACTTGTAAGAAACCCTTGAAATAAAAGTAAATGGATTCGTACTACATTTCCTGCCGTTTTTTACTGACAGACATTACCAGTGGAAAGCTGGGAAATGACCAGAAAACTGATAATATTTACAACTCCGGAAACTTTGGGGAGCGTTTTCACTTGAATTTGCTTTCAAATGTTAGGAATTCATATATATATACAGCTCAAAATTTCTGTAGAAAGACTGTAAGTAAGGACTTCACTGTTAATGTTTACAATTGAGGCCGAACTTCTCTGGCGTCTTTTGTGTGAATCAGTTAAAATCATTATGATTCCAGTACTTACTTGTAACAAAACTCTCTAATTGTGGTAAAACTCTTAAAATACGCAATTAGAGTTTCCAGAAATGATTAAAAACTTGTAAGAAACCCTTGAAATAAAAGTAAATGGATTCGTACTACATTTCCTGCCATTTTTTTACTGACAGACATTACCAGTGGAAAGATGGTAAATGACCAAAACCTGATAATATTTACAACTCCGGACACTTTAGGGAGCGTTTTCACTTGAATTTGCTTTCAAATGTTAGGAATTCATATATATACAGCTCAAAATTTCTGTAGAAAGACTGTAAGTAAGGACTTCACTGTTAATGTTTACAATTGAGGCCGAACTTCTCTGGCGTCTTTTGTGTGAATCAGTTAAAATCCTAACCGTTCCAGTACTTACTTGTAACAAAACTCTCTAATTGTGGTAAAACCCTTAAAATACGCAAATAGAGTTTCCAGAAATGATTAAAAACTTGTAAGAAACCCTTGAAATAAAAGCAAATGGATTCGTACTACATTTCCTGCCGTTTTTTAATCACAGACATTACCAGTGGAAAGCTGGTAAATGACCAGAAAACTGATAATATTTACTACTCCGGACACTTTAGGGAGCGTTTTCACTTGAATTTGCTTTCAAATATTAGGAATTCATGTTTATACAGCTCAAAATTTCTGTAGAAAGACTGTAAGTAAGGACTTCACTGCTAATGTTTACAATTGAGGCCGAACTTCTCTGGCGTCTTTTGTGTGAATCAGTTAAAATCCTAACAGTTCCAGTACTTACTTGTAACAAAACTCTCTAATTGTGGTAAAACTCTTAAAATACGCAATTTGAGTTTCCAGAAATGATTATAAACTTGTAAGAAACCCTTGAAATAAAAGTAAATGGATTCGTACTACATTTCCTGCCATTTTTTAATCCCAGACATTACCAGTGGAAAGCTGGTAAATGACCAAAAACTGATAATATTTACAACTCCGGACACTTTAGGGAGCGTTTTCACTTGAATTTGCTTTCAAATGTTAAGAATTCATATTTATACAGCTCAAAATTTCTGTAGAAAGACTGTAAGTAAGGACTTCACTGTTAATGTTTACAATTGAGGCCGAACTTCTCTGGCGTCTTTTGTGTGAATCAGTTAAAATCCTTATGATTCCAGTACTTACTTGTTACAAAACTCTCTAATTGTGGTAAAACTCTTAAAATACGCAAATAGAGTTTCCAGAAATGATTAAAAACTTGTAAGCAACCCTTGAAATAAAAGTAAATGGATTCGTACTACATTTCCTGCCATTTTTTTACTGACAGACATTACCAGTGGAAAACTGGTAAATGACCCAAACCTGATAATATTTACAACTCCGGACACTTTAGGGAGCGTTTTCACTTGAATTTGCTTTCAAATGTTAGGAATTCATATATATACAGCTCAAAATTTCTGTAGAAAGACTGTAAGTAAGGACTTCACTGTTAATGTTTACAATTGAGGCCGAACTTCTCTGGCGTCTTTTGTGTGAATCAGTTAAAATCCTAACCGTTCCAGTACTTACTTGTAACAAAACTCTCTAATTGTGGTAAAACTCTTAAAATACGCAGTTAGAGTTTCCAGAAATGATTAAAAACTTGTAAGAAACCCTTGAAATAAAAGCAAATGGATTCGTAATACATTTCCTGCCGTTTTTTAATCCCAGACATTACCAGTGGAAAGCTGGTAAATGACCAGAAAACTGATAATATTTACAACTCCGGACACTTTAGGGAGCGTTTTCACTTGAATTTGCTTTCAAATGTTAGGAATTCATGTTTATACAGCTCAAAGTTTCTGTAGAAGGTCTGTAAGGAATGACTATACTGCCTATGTTTACAATTGAGGCCGAACTTCTCTGGCGTCTTTTGTGTGAATCAGTTAAAATCCTAACCGTTCCAGTACTTACTTGTAACAAAACTCTCTAATTGTGGTAAAACTCTTAAAATACGCAATTTGAGTTTCCAAAAATGATTAAAAACTTGTAAGAAACCCTTGAAATAAAAGTAAATGGATTCGTACTACATTTCCTGCCGTTTTTTACTGACAGACATTACCAGTGGAAAGCTGGTAAATGACCAGAAAAATGATAATATTTACAACTCCGGACACTTTAGGGAGCGTTTTCACTTGAATTTGCTTTCAAATGTTAGGAATTCATGTTTATACAGCTCAAAATTTCTGTAGAAAGACTGTAAGTAAGGACTTCACTGCTAATGTTTACAATGGAGGCCGAACTTCTCTGGCGTCTTTTGTGTGAATCAGTTAAAATCCTTACGGTTCCATTACTTACTTGTAACAAAACTCTCTAATTGTGGTAAAACCCTTAAAATACGCAATTAGAGTTTCCAGAAATGATTAAAAACTTGTAAGAAACCCTTGAAATAAAAGCAAATGGATTCGTACTACATTTCCTGCCGTTTTTTAATCACAGACATTACCAGTTGAAAGCTGGTAAATGACCAGAAAACTGGTAATATTTACTACTCCGGACACTTTAGGGAGCGTTTTCATTTGAATTTGCTTTCAAATATTAGGAATTCATGTTTATACAGCTCAAAATTTCTGTAGAAAGACTGTAAGTAAGGACTTCACTGCTAATGTTTACAATTGAGGCCGAACTTCTCTGGCGTCTTTTGTGTGAATCAGTTAAAATCCTAACAGTTCCAGTACTTACTTGTAACAAAACTCTCTAATTGTGGTAAAACTCTTAAAATACACAATTAGAGTTTCCAGAAATGATTATAAACTTGTAAGAAACCCTTGAAATAAAAGTAAATGGATTCGTACTACATTTCCTGCCGTTTTTTAATCACAGATTTTACCAGTGGAAAGCTGGTAAATGAACAAAAACTGATAATATTTACAACTCCGGAAACTTTAGGGAGCGTTTTCACTTGAATTTGCTTTCAAATGTTAGGAATTCATGTTTATACAGCTCAAAGTTTCGGTAGAAGGTCTGTAAGGAATGACAATACTGCCTATGCCTACAATTGAGGCCGAACTTCTCTGGCATCTTTTGTGTGAATCAGTTAAAATCCTTACGGTCCCAGGACTTACTTGTAAGAAAACTCTCTAATTGTGGTAAAACTCTTAAAATACGCAATTTGAGTTTCCAGAAATGATTAAAAACTTGTAAGAAACCCTTGAAATAAAAGTAAATGGATTCGTACTACATTTCCTGCCATTTTTTAATCCCAGACATTACCAGTGGAAAGCTGGTAAATGACCAAAAACTGATAATATTTACAACTCCGGACACTTTAGGGAGCGTTTTCACTTGAATTTGCTTTCAAATGTTAGGAATTCATATTTATACAGCTCAAAATTTCTGTAGAAAGACTGTAACTAAGGACTTCACTGCTAATGTTTACAATGGAGGCCGAACTTCTCTGGCGTCTTTTGTGTGAATCACTTAAAATCCTTACGGTTCCATTACTTACTTGTAAGAAAACCCTCTAATTGTGGTAAAACTCTTAAAATACGCAATTAGAGTTTCCAGAAATGATTAAAAACTTGTAAGAAACCCTTGAAATAAAAGTAAATGGATTCGTACTACATTTCCTGCCGTTTTTCACTGACAGACATTACCAGTGGAAAGCTGGGAAATGACCAGAAAACTGATAATATTTACAACTCCGGAAACTTTAGGGAGCGTTTTCACTTGAATTTGCTTTCAAATGTTAGGAATTCATGGTTATACAGCTCAAAATTTCTGTAGAAAGACTGTAAGTAAGGACTTCACTGTTAATGTTTACAATTGAGGCCGAACTTCTCTGGCGTCTTTTGTGTGAATCAGTTAAAATCATTATGATTCCAGTACTTACTTGTAACAAAACTCTCTAATTGTGGTAAAACTCTTAAAATACGCAATGAGAGTTTCCAGAAATGATTAAAAACTTGTAAGAAACCCTTGAAATAAAAGTAAATGGATTCGTACTACATTTCCTGCCGTTTTTTACTGACAGACATTACCAGTGGAAAGCTGGTAAATGACCAAAAACTGATAATATTTACAACTCCGGACACTTTAGGGAGTGTTTTCACTTGAATTTGCTTTCAAATGTTAGGAATTCATATTTATACAGCTCAAAATTTCTGTAGAAAGACTGTAAGTAAGGACTTCACTGCTAATGTTTACAATGGAGGCCGAACTTCTCTGGCGTCTTTTGTGTGAATCACTTAAAATCCTTACGGTTCCATTACTTACTTGTAAGAAAACCCTCTAATTGTGGTAAAACTCTTAAATTACGCAATTAGAGTTTCCAGAAATGATTAAAAACTTGTAAGAAACCCTTGAAATAAAAGTAAATGGATTCGTACTACATTTCCTGCCGTTTTTTAATCCCAGACATTACCAGTGGAAAGCTGGTAAATGACCAGAAAACTGATAATATTTACAACTCCGGACACTTTAGGGAGCGTTTTCACTTGAATTTGCTTTCAAATGTTAGGAATTCATGTTTATACAGCTCAAAGTTTCTGTAGAAGGTCTGTAAGGAATGACTATACTGCCTATGCTTACAATTGAGGCCGAACTTCTCTGGCATCTTTTGTGTGAATCAGTTAAAATCCTTACGGTTCCAGGACTTACTTGTAACAAAACTCTCTAATTGTGGTAAAACTCTTAAAATACGCAATTTGAGTTTCCAGAAATGATTAAAAACTTGTAAGAAACCCTTGAAATAAAAGTAAATGAATTCGTACTACATTTCCTGCCATTTTTTAATCCCAGACATTACCAGTGGAAAGCTGGTAAATGACCAAAAACTGATAATATTTACAACTCCGGACACGTTAGGGAGCGTTTTCACTTGAATTTGCTTTCAAATGTTAGGAATTCATATTTATACAGCTCAAAATTTCTGTAGAAAGACTGTAAGTAAGGACTTCACTGTTAATGTTTACAATTAAGGCCGAACTTCTCTGGCGTCTTTTGTGTGAATCAGTTAAAATCCTTATGATTCCAGTACTTACTTGTTACAAAACTCTCTAATTGTGGTAAAACTCTTAAAATACGCAAATAGAGTTTCCAGAAATGATTAAAAACTTGTAAGCAACCCTTGAAATAAAAGTAAATGGATTCGTACTACATTTCCTGCCGTTTTTTACTGACAGACATTACCAGCGGAAAGCTGGGAAATGACCAGAAAACTGATAATATTTACAACTCCGGACACTTTAGGGAGCGTTTTCACTTGAATTTGCTTTCAAATGTTAGGAATTCATGTTTATACAGCTCAAAGTTTCTGTAGAACGTCTGTAAGGAATGACCATACTGCCTATGTTTACAATTGAGGCCGAACTTCTCTGGCGTCTTTTGTGTGAGTTAAAATCCTTATGGTTCCAGTACATACTTGTAAGAAAACTCTCTAATTGTGGTAAAACTCTTAAAATACGCAATTAGAGTTTCCAGAAATGATTAAAAACTTGTAAGAAACCCTTGAAATAAAAGTAAATGGATTCGTACTACATTTCCTGCCGTTTTTCACTGACAGACATTACCAGTGGAAAGCTGGGAAATGACCAGAAAACTGATAATATTTACAACTCCGGAAACTTTAGGGAGCGTTTTCACTTGAATTTGCTTTCAAATGTTAGGAATTCATGGTTATACAGCTCAAAATTTCTGTAGAAAGACTGTAAGTAAGGACTTCACTGTTAATGTTTACAATTGAGGCCGAACTTCTCTGGCGTCTTTTGTGTGAATCAGTTAAAATCATTATGATTCCAGTACTTACTTGTAACAAAACTCTCTAATTGTGGTAAAACTCTTAAAATACGCAATTAGAGTTTCCAGAAATGATTAAAAACTTGTAAGAAACCCTTGAAATAAAAGTAAATGGATTCGTACTACATTTCCTGCCGTTTTTTACTGACAGACATTACCAGTGGAAAGCTGGTAAATGACCAAAAACTGATAATATTTACAACTCCGGACACTTTAGGGAGTGTTTTCACTTGAATTTGCTTTCAAATGTTAGGAATTCATATTTATACAGCTCAAAATTTCTGTAGAAAGACTGTAAGTAAGGACTTCACTGCTAATGTTTACAATGGAGGCCGAACTTCTCTGGCGTCTTTTGTGTGAATCACTTAAAATCCTTACGGTTCCATTACTTACTTGTAAGAAAACCCTCTAATTGTGGTAAAACTCTTAAATTACGCAATTAGAGTTTCCAGAAATGATTAAAAACTTGTAAGAAACCCTTGAAATAAAAGTAAATGGATTCGTACTACATTTCCTGCCGTTTTTTAATCCCAGACATTACCAGTGGAAAGCTGGTAAATGACCAGAAAACTGATAATATTTACAACTCCGGACACTTTAGGGAGCGTTTTCACTTGAATTTGCTTTCAAATGTTAGGAATTCATGTTTATACAGCTCAAAGTTTCTGTAGAAGGTCTGTAAGGAATGACTATACTGCCTATGCTTACAATTGAGGCCGAACTTCTCTGGCATCTTTTGTGTGAATCAGTTAAAATCCTTACGGTTCCAGGACTTACTTGTAACAAAACTCTCTAATTGTGGTAAAACTCTTAAAATACGCAATTTGAGTTTCCAGAAATGATTAAAAACTTGTAAGAAACCCTTGAAATAAAAGTAAATGAATTCGTACTACATTTCCTGCCATTTTTTAATCCCAGACATTACCAGTGGAAAGCTGGTAAATGACCAAAAACTGATAATATTTACAACTCCGGACACGTTAGGGAGCGTTTTCACTTGAATTTGCTTTCAAATGTTAGGAATTCATATTTATACAGCTCAAAATTTCTGTAGAAAGACTGTAAGTAAGGACTTCACTGTTAATGTTTACAATTAAGGCCGAACTTCTCTGGCGTCTTTTGTGTGAATCAGTTAAAATCCTTATGATTCCAGTACTTACTTGTTACAAAACTCTCTAATTGTGGTAAAACTCTTAAAATACGCAAATAGAGTTTCCAGAAATGATTAAAAACTTGTAAGCAACCCTTGAAATAAAAGTAAATGGATTCGTACTACATTTCCTGCCGTTTTTTACTGACAGACATTACCAGCGGAAAGCTGGGAAATGACCAGAAAACTGATAATATTTACAACTCCGGACACTTTAGGGAGCGTTTTCACTTGAATTTGCTTTCAAATGTTAGGAATTCATGTTTATACAGCTCAAAGTTTCTGTAGAACGTCTGTAAGGAATGACCATACTGCCTATGTTTACAATTGAGGCCGAACTTCTCTGGCGTCTTTTGTGTGAGTTAAAATCCTTATGGTTCCAGTACATACTTGTAAGAAAACTCTCTAATTGTGGTAAAACTCTTAAAATACGCAATTAGAGTTTCCAGAAATGATTAAAAACTTGTAAGAAACCCTTGAAATAAAAGTAAATGGATTCGTACTACATTTCCTGCCGTTTTTCACTGACAGACATTACCAGTGGAAAGCTGGGAAATGACCAGAAAACTGATAATATTTACAACTCCGGAAACTTTAGGGAGCGTTTTCACTTGAATTTGCTTTCAAATGTTAGGAATTCATGGTTATACAGCTCAAAATTTCTGTAGAAAGACTGTAAGTAAGGACTTCACTGTTAATGTTTACAATTGAGGCCGAACTTCTCTGGCGTCTTTTGTGTGAATCAGTTAAAATCATTATGATTCCAGTACTTACTTGTAACAAAACTCTCTAATTGTGGTAAAACTCTTAAAATACGCAATTAGAGTTTCCAGAAATGATTAAAAACTTGTAAGAAACCCTTGAAATAAAAGTAAATGGATTCGTACTACATTTCCTGCCGTTTTTTACTGACAGACATTACCAGTGGAAAGCTGGTAAATGACCAAAAACTGATAATATTTACAACTCCGGACACTTTAGGGAGTGTTTTCACTTGAATTTGCTTTCAAATGTTAGGAATTCATATTTATACAGCTCAAAATTTCTGTAGAAAGACTGTAAGTAAGGACTTCACTGCTAATGTTTACAATGGAGGCCGAACTTCTCTGGCGTCTTTTGTGTGAATCACTTAAAATCCTTACGGTTCCATTACTTACTTGTAAGAAAACCCTCTAATTGTGGTAAAACTCTTAAAATACGCAATTAGAGTTTCCAGAAATGATTAAAAACTTGTAAGAAACCCTTGAAATAAAAGTAAATGGATTCGTACTACATTTCCTGCCGTTTTTTACTGACAGACATTACCAGTGGAAAGCTGGTAAATGACCAGAAAACTGATAATATTTACAACTCCGGACACTTTAGGGAGCGTTTTCACTTGAATTTGCTTTCAAATGTTAGGAATTCATGTTTATACAGCTCAAAGTTTCTGTAGAAGGTCTGTAAGGAATGACTATACTGCCTATGCTTACAATTGAGGCCGAACTTCTCTGGCATCTTTTGTGTGAATCAGTTAAAATCCTTACGGTTCCAGGACTTACTTGTAACAAAACTCTCTAATTGTGGTAAAACTCTTAAAATACGCAATTTGAGTTTCCAGAAATGATTAAAAACTTGTAAGAAACCCTTGAAATAAAAGTAAATGGATTCGTACTACATTTCCTGCCATTTTTTAATCCCAGACATTACCAGTGGAAAGCTGGTAAATGACCAAAAACTGATAATATTTACAACTCCGGACACGTTAGGGAGCGTTTTCACTTGAATTTGCTTTCAAATGTTAGGAATTCATATTTATACAGCTCAAAATTTCTGTAGAAAGACTGTAAGTAAGGACTTCACTGTTAATGTTTACAATTAAGGCCGAACTTCTCTGGCGTCTTTTGTGTGAATCAGTTAAAATCCTTATGATTCCAGTACTTACTTGTTACAAAACTCTCTAATTGTGGTAAAACTCTTAAAATACGCAAATAGAGTTTCCAGAAATGATTAAAAACTTGTAAGCAACCCTTGAAATAAAAGTAAATGGATTCGTACTACATTTCCTGCCGTTTTTTACTGACAGACATTACCAGCGGAAAGCTGGGAAATGACCAGAAAACTGATAATATTTACAACTCCGGACACTTTAGGGAGCGTTTTCACTTGAATTTGCTTTCAAATGTTAGGAATTCATGTTTATACAGCTCAAAGTTTCTGTAGAACGTCTGTAAGGAATGACCATACTGCCTATGTTTACAATTGAGGCCGAACTTCTCTGGCGTCTTTTGTGTGAGTTAAAATCCTTATGGTTCCAGTACATACTTGTAAGAAAACTCTCTAATTGTGGTAAAACTCTTAAAATACGCAATTAGAGTTTCCAGAAATGATTAAAAACTTGTAAGAAACCCTTGAAATAAAAGTAAATGGATTCGTACTACATTTCCTGCCGTTTTTTACTGACAGACATTACCAGTGGAAAGCTGGGAAATGACCAGAAAACTGATAATATTTACAACTCCGGAAACTTTAGGGAGCGTTTTCACTTGAATTTGCTTTCAAATGTTAGGAATTCATGGTTATACAGCTCAAAATTTCTGTAGAAAGACTGTAAGTAAGGACTTCACTGTTAATGTTTACAATTGAGGCCGAACTTCTCTGGCGTCTTTTGTGTGAATCAGTTAAAATCATTATGATTCCAGTACTTACTTGTAACAAAACTCTCTAATTGTGGTAAAACTCTTAAAATACGCAATTAGAGTTTCCAGAAATGATTAAAAACTTGTAAGAAACCCTTGAAATAAAAGTAAATGGATTCGTACTACATTTCCTGCCATTTTTTTACTGACAGACATTACCAGTGGAAAGATGGTAAATGACAAAAACCTGATAATATTTACAACTCCGGACACTTTAGGGAGCGTTTTCACTTGAATTTGCTTTCAAATGTTAGGAATTCATATATATACAGCTCAAAATTTCTGTAGAAAGACTGTAAGTAAGGACTTCACTGTTAATGTTTACAATTGAGGCCGAACTTCTCTGGCGTCTTTTGTGTGAATCAGTTAAAATCCTAACCGTTCCAGTACTTACTTGTAACAAAACTCTCTAATTGTGGTAAAACCCTTAAAATACGCAAATAGAGTTTCCAGAAATGATTAAAAACTTGTAAGAAACCCTTGAAATAAAAGCAAATGGATTCGTACTACATTTCCTGCCGTTTTTTAATCACAGACATTACCAGTGGAAAGCTGGTAAATGACCAGAAAACTGATAATATTTACTACTCCGGACACTTTAGGGAGCGTTTTCACTTGAATTTGCTTTCAAATATTAGGAATTCATGTTTATACAGCTCAAAATTTCTGTAGAAAGACTGTAAGTAAGGACTTCACTGTTAATGTTTACAATTGAGGCCGAACTTCTCTGGCGTCTTTTGTGTGAATCAGTTAAAATCATTATGATTCCAGTACTTACTTGTAACAAAACTCTCTAATTGTGGTAAAACTCTTAAAATACGCAAATAGAGTTTCCAGAAATGATTAAAAACTTGTAAGCAACCCTTGAAATAAAAGTAAATGGATTCGAACTACATTTCCTGCCGTTTTTTACTGACAGACATTACGAGCGGAAAGCTGGGAAATGACCAGAAAACTGATAATATTTACAACTCCGGACACTTTAGGGAGCGTTTTCACTTGAATTTGCTTTCAAATGTTAGGAATTCATGTTTATACAGCTCAAAGTTTCTGTAGAACGTCTGTAAGGAATGACCATACTGCCTATGTTTACAATTGAGGCCGAACTTCTCTGGCGTCTTTTGTGTGAGTTAAAATCCTTATGGTTCCAGTACATACTTGTAAGGAAACTCTCTAATTGTGGTAAAACTCTTAAAATACGCAATTAGAGTTTCCAGAAATGATTAAAAACTTGTAAGAAACCCTTGAAATAAAAGTAAATGGATTCGTACTACATTTCCTGCCGTTTTTTACTGACAGACATTACCAGTGGAAAGCTGGGAAATGACCAGAAAACTGATAATATTTACAACTCTGGAAACTTTAGGGAGCGTTTTCACTTGAATTTGCTTTCAAATGTTAGGAATTCATGGTTATACAGCTCAAAATTTCTGTAGAAAGACTGTAAGTAAGGACTTCACTGTTAATGTTTACAATTGAGGCCGAACTTCTCTGGCGTCTTTTGTGTGAATCAGTTAAAATCATTATGATTCCAGTACTTACTTGTAACAAAACTCTCTAATTGTGGTAAAACTCTTAAAATACGCAATTAGAGTTTCCAGAAATGATTAAAAACTTGTAAGAAACCCTTGAAATAAAAGTAAATGGATTCGTACTACATTTCCTGCCATTTTTTTACTGACAGACATTACCAGTGGAAAGATGGTAAATGACCAAAACCTGATAATATTTACAACTCCGGACACTTTAGGGAGCGTTTTCACTTGAATTTGCTTTCAAATGTTAGGAATTCATATATATACAGCTCAAAATTTCTGTAGAAAGACTGTAAGTAAGGACTTCACTGTTAATGTTTACAATTGAGGCCGAACTTCTCTGGCGTCTTTTGTGTGAATCAGTTAAAATCATTATGATTCCAGTACTTACTTGTAACAAAACTCTCTAATTGTGGTAAAACTCTTAAAATACGCAAATAGAGTTTCCAGAAATGATTAAAAACTTGTAAGCAACCCTTGAAATAAAAGTAAATGGATTCGTACTACATTTCCTGCCGTTTTTTACTGACAGACATTACCAGCGGAAAGCTGGGAAATGACCAGAAAACTGATAATATTTACAACTCCGGACACTTTAGGGAGCGTTTTCACTTGAATTTGCTTTCAAATGTTAGGAATTCATGTTTATACAGCTCAAAGTTTCTGTAGAAGGTCTGTAAGGAATGACCATACTGCCTATGTTTACAATTGAGGCCGAACTTCTCTGGCGTCTTTTGTGTGAGTTAAAATCCTTATGGTTCCAGTACATACTTGTAAGAAAACTCTCTAATTGTGGTAAAACTCTTAAAATACGCAATTAGAGTTTCCAGAAATGATTAAAAACTTGTAAGAAACCCTTGAAATAAAAGTAAATGGATTCGTACTACATTTCCTGCCGTTTTTTACTGACAGACATTACCAGTGGAAAGCTGGGAAATGACCAGAAAACTGATAATATTTACAACTCTGGAAACTTTAGGGAGCGTTTTCACTTGAATTTGCTTTCAAATGTTAGGAATTCATGGTTATACAGCTCAAAATTTCTGTAGAAAGACTGTAAGTAAGGACTTCACTGTTAATGTTTACAATTGAGGCCGAACTTCTCTGGCGTCTTTTGTGTGAATCAGTTAAAATCATTATGATTCCAGTACTTACTTGTAACAAAACTCTCTAATTGTGGTAAAACTCTTAAAATACGCAATTAGAGTTTCCAGAAATGATTAAAAACTTGTAAGAAACCCTTGAAATAAAAGTAAATGGATTCGTACTACATTTCCTGACATTTTTTTACTGACAGACATTACCAGTGGAAACATGGTTAATGACCAAAACCTGATAATATTTACAACTCCGGACACTTTAGGGAGCGTTTTCACTTGAATTTGCTTTCAAATGTTAGGAATTCATATATATACAGCTCAAAATTTCTGTAGAAAGACTGTAAGTAAGGACTTCACTGTTAATGTTTACAATTGAGGCCGAACTTCTCTGGCGTCTTTTGTGTGAATCAGTTAAAATCCTAACCGTTCCAGTACTTACTTGTAACAAAACTCTCTAATTGTGGTAAAACCCTTAAAATACGCAAATAGAGTTTCCAGAAATGATTAAAAACTTGTAAGAAACCCTTGAAATAAAAGCAAATGGATTCGTACTACATTTCCTGCCGTTTTTTAATCACAGACATTACCAGTGGAAAGCTGGTAAATGACCAGAAAACTGATAATATTGACTACTCCGGACACTTTAGGGAGCGTTTTCACTTGAATTTGCTTTCAAATATTAGGAATTCATGTTTATACAGCTCAAAATTTCTGTAGAAAGACTGTAAGTAAGGACTTCACTGTTAATGTTTACAATTGAGGCCGAACTTCTCTGGCGTCTTTTGTGTGAATCAGTTAAAATCATTATGATTCCAGTACTTACTTGTAACAAAACTCTCTAATTGTGGTAAAACTCTTAAAATACGCAATTAGAGTTTCCAGAAATGATTAAAAACTTGTAAGAAACCCTTGAAATAAAAGTAAATGGATTCGTACTACATTTCCTGCCGTTTTTTACTGACAGACATTACCAGTGGAAAGCTGGTAAATGACCAAAAACTGATAATATTTACAACTCCGGACACTTTAGGGAGTGTTTTCACTTGAATTTGCTTTCAAATGTTAGGAATTCATATTTATACAGCTCAAAATTTCTGTAGAAAGACTGTAAGTAAGGACTTCACTGCTAATGTTTACAATGGAGGCCGAACTTCTCTGGCGTCTTTTGTGTGAATCACTTAAAATCCTTACGGTTCCATTACTTACTTGTAAGAAAACCCTCTAATTGTGGCAAAACTCTTAAAATACGCAATTAGAGTTTCCAGAAATGATTAAAAACTTGTAAGAAACCCTTGAAATAAAAGTAAATGGATTCGTACTACATTTCCTGCCGTTTTTTAATCCCAGACATTACCAGTGGAAAGCTGGTAAATGACCAGAAAACTGATAATATTTACAACTCCGGACACTTTAGGGAGCGTTTTCACTTGAATTTGCTTTCAAATGTTAGGAATTCATGTTTATACAGCTCAAAGTTTCTGTAGAAGGTCTGTAAGGAATGACTATACTGCCTATGCTTACAATTGAGGCCGAACTTCTCTGGCATCTTTTGTGTGAATCAGTTAAAATCCTTACGGTTCCAGGACTTACTTGTAACAAAACTCTCTAATTGTGGTAAAACTCTTAAAATACGCAATTTGAGTTTCCAGAAATGATTAAAAACTTGTAAGAAACCCTTGAAATAAAAGTAAATGGATTCGTACTACATTTCCTGCCATTTTTTAATCACAGACATTACCAGTGGAAAGCTGGTAAATGACCAAAAACTGATAATATTTACAACTCCGGACACGTTAGGGAGCGTTTTCACTTGAATTTGCTTTCAAATGTTAGGAATTCATATTTATACAGCTCAAAATTTCTGTAGAAAGACTGTAAGTAAGGACTTCACTGTTAATGTTTACAAATAAGGCCGAACTTCTCTGGCGTCTTTTGTGTGAATCAGTTAAAATCCTTATGATTCCAGTACTTACTTGTTACAAAACTCTCTAATTGTGGTAAAACTCTTAAAATACGCAATTAGAGTTTCCAGAAATGATTAAAAACTTGTAAGCAACCCTTGAAATAAAAGTAAATGGATTCGTACTACATTTCCTGCCGTTTTTTACTGACAGACATTACCAGCGGAAAGCTGGGAAATGACCAGAAAACTGATAATATTTACAACTCCGGACACTTTAGGGAGCGTTTTCACTTGAATTTGCTTTCAAATGTTAGGAATTCATGTTTATACAGCTCAAAGTTTCTGTAGAAGGTCTGTAAGGAATGACCATACTGCCTATGTTTACAATTGAGGCCGAACTTCTCTGGCGTCTTTTGTGTGAGTTAAAATCCTTATGGTTCCAGTACATACTTGTAAGAAAACTCTCTAATTGTGGTAAACTCTTAAAATACGCAATTAGAGTTTCCAGAAATGATTAAAAACTTGTAAGAAACCCTTGAAATAAAAGTAAATGGATTCGTACTACATTTCCTGCCGTTTTTTACTGACAGACATTACCAGTGGAAAGCTGGGAAATGACCAGAAAACTGATAATATTTACAACTCTGGAAACTTTAGGGAGCGTTTTCACTTGAATTTGCTTTCAAATGTTAGGAATTCATGGTTATACAGCTCAAAATTTCTGTAGAAAGACTGTAAGTAAGGACTTCACTGTTAATGTTTACAATTGAGGCCGAACTTCTCTGGCGTCTTTTGTGTGAATCAGTTAAAATCATTATGATTCCAGTACTTACTTGTAACAAAACTCTCTAATTGTGGTAAAACTCTTAAAATACGCAATTAGAGTTTCCAGAAATGATTAAAAACTTGTAAGAAACCCTTGAAATAAAAGTAAATGGATTCGTACTACATTTCCTGCCATTTTTTTACTGACAGACATTACCAGTGGAAAGATGGTAAATGACCAAAACCTGATAATATTTACAACTCCGGACACTTTAGGGAGCGTTTTCACTTGAATTTGCTTTCAAATGTTAGGAATTCATATATATACAGCTCAAAATTTCTGTAGAAAGACTGTAAGTAAGGACTTCACTGTTAATGTTTACAATTGAGGCCGAACTTCTCTGGCGTCTTTTGTGTGAATCAGTTAAAATCCTAACCGTTCCAGTACTTACTTGTAACAAAACTCTCTAATTGTGGTAAAACCCTTAAAATACGCAAATAGAGTTTCCAGAAATGATTAAAAACTTGTAAGAAACCCTTGAAATAAAAGCAAATGGATTCGTACTACATTTCCTGCCGTTTTTTAATCACAGACATTACCAGTGGAAAGCTGGTAAATGACCAGAAAACTGATAATATTTACTACTCCGGACACTTTAGGGAGCGTTTTCACTTGAATTTGCTTTCAAATATTAGGAATTCATGTTTATACAGCTCAAAATTTCTGTAGAAAGACTGTAAGTAAGGACTTCACTGCTAATGTTTACAATTGAGGCCGAACTTCTCTGGCGTCTTTTGTGTGAATCAGTTAAAATCCTAACAGTTCCAGTACTTACTTGTAACAAAACTCTCTAATTGTGGTAAAACTCTTAAAATACGCAATTTGAGTTTCCAGAAATGATTATAAACTTGTAAGAAACCCTTGAAATAAAAGCAAATGGATTCGTACTACATTTCCTGCCATTTTTTAATCCCAGACATTACCAGTGGAAAGCTGGTAAATGACCAGAAAACTGATAATATTTACAACTCCGGACACTTTAGGGAGCGTTTTCACTTGAATTTGCTTTCAAATGGTAGGAATTCATGTTTATACAGCTCAAAGTTTCTGTAGAAGGTCTGTAAGGAATGACTATACTGCCTATGTTTACAATTGAGGCCGAACTTCTCTGGCGTCTTTTGTGTGAATCAGTTAAAATCCTTATGGTTCCAGTACTTACTTGTAACAAAACTCTCTAATTGTGGTAAAACTCTTAAAATACGCAATTTGAGTTTCCAAAAATGATTAAAAACTTGTGAGAAACCCTTGAAATAAAAGTAAATGGATTCGTACTACATTTCCTGCCGTTTTTTACTGACAGACATTACCAGTGGAAAGCTGGTAAATGACCAGAAAACTGATAATATTTACAACTCCGGACACTTTAGGGAGCGTTTTCACTTGAATTTGCTTTCAAATGTTAGGAATTCATGTTTATACAGCTCAAAATTTCTGTAGAAAGACTGTAAGTAAGGACTTCACTGTTAATGTTTACAATTGAGGCCGAACTTCTCTGGCGTCTTTTGTGTGAATCAGTTAAAATCCTAACCGTTCCAGTACTTACTTGTAACAAAACTCTCTAATTGTGGTAAAACCCTTAAAATACGCAATTAGAGTTTCCAGAAATGATTAAAAACTTGTAAGAAACCCTTGAAATAAAAGCAAATGGATTCGTACTACATTTCCTGCCGTTTTTTAATCACAGACATTACCAGTTGAAATCTGGTAAATGACCAGAAAACTGATAATATTTGCTACTCCGGACACTTTAGGGAGCGTTTTCACTTGAATTTGCTTTCAAATATTAGGAATTCATGTTTATACAGCTCAAAATTTCTGTAGAAAGACTGTAAGTAAGGACTTCACTGCTAATGTTTACAATTGAGACTGAACTTCTCTGGCGTCTTTTGTGTGAATCAGTTAAAATCCTAACAGTTCCAGTACTTACTTGTAACAAAACTCTCTAATTGTGGTAAAACTCTTAAAATACACAATTAGAGTTTCCAGAAATGATTATAAACTTGTAAGAAACCCTTGAAATAAAAGTAAATGGATTCGTACTACATTTCCTGCCGTTTTTTAATCACAGATTTTACCAGTGGAAAGCTGGTAACTGAACAAAAACTGATAATATTTACAACTCCGGAAACTTTAGGGAGCGTTTTCACTTGAATTTGCTTTCAAATGTTAGGAATTCATGTTTATACAGCTCAAAGTTTCGGTAGAAGGTCTGTAAGGAATGACAATACTGCCTATGCCTACAATTGAGGCCGAACTTCTCTGGCATCTTTTGTGTGAATCAGTTAAAATCCTTACGGTTCCAGGACTTACTTGTAAGAAAACTCTCTAATTGTGGTAAAACTCTTAAAATACGCAATTTGAGTTTCCAGAAATGATTAAAAACTTGTAAGAAACCCTTGAAATAAAAGTAAATGGATTCGTACTACATTTCCTGCCATTTTTTAATCCCAGACATTACCAGTGGAAAGCTGGTAAATGACCAAAAACTGATAATATTTACAACTCCGGACACTTTAGGGAGCGTTTTCACTTGAATTTGCTTTCAAATGTTAAGAATTCATATTTATACAGCTCAAAATTTCTGTAGAAAGACTGTAAGTAAGGACTTCACTGTTAATGTTTACAATTGAGGCCGAACTTCTCTGGCGTCTTTTGTGTGAATCAGTTAAAATCCTTATGATTCCAGTACTTACTTGTTACAAAACTCTCTAATTGTGGTAAAACTCTTAAAATACGCAAATAGAGTTTCCAGAAATGATTAAAAACTTGTAAGCAAACCTTGAAATAAAAGTAAATGGATTCGTACTACATTTCCTGCCATTTTTTTACTGACAGACATTACCAGTGGAAAACTGGTAAATGACCCAAACCTGATAATATTTACAACTCCGGACACTTTAGGGAGCGTTTTCACTTGAATTTGCTTTCAAATGTTAGGAATTCATATATATACAGCTCAAAATTTCTGTAGAAAGACTGTAAGTAAGGACTTCACAGTTAATGTTTACAATAGAGGCCGAACTTCTCTGGCGTCTTTTGTGTGAATCAGTTAAAATCCTAACCGTTCCAGTACTTACTTGTAACAAAACTCTCTAATTGTGGTAAAACTCTTAAAATACGCAGTTAGAGTTTCCAGAAATGATTAAAAACTTGTAAGAAACCCTTGAAATAAAAGCAAATGGATTCGTAATACATTTCCTGCCGTTTTTTAATCCCAGACATTACCAGTGGAAAGCTGGTAAATGACCAGAAAACTGATAATATTTACAACTCCGGACACTTTAGGGAGCATTTTCACTTGAATTTGCTTTCAAATGTTAGGAATTCATGTTTATACAGCTCAAAGTTTCTGTAGAAGGTCTGTAAGGAATGACTATGCTGCCTATGTTTACAATTGAGGCCGAACTTCTCTGGCGTCTTTTGTGTGAATCAGTTAAAATCCTTATGGTTCCAGTACTTACTTGTAAGAAAACTCTCTAATTGTGGTAAAACTTTTAAAATACGCAATTTGAGTTTCCAAAAATGATTAAAAACTTGTAAGAAACCCTTGAAATAAAAGTAAATGGATTCGTACTACATTTCCTGCCGTTTTTTACTGACAGACATTACCAGTGGAAAGCTGGTAAATGACCAGAAAACTGATAATATTTACAACTCCGGACACTTTAGGGAGCGTTTTCACTTGAATTTGCTTTCAAATGTTAGGAATTCATGTTTATACAGCTCAAAATTTCTGTAGAAAGACTGTAAGTAAGGACTTCACTGTTAATGTTTACAATTGAGGCCGAAATTCTCTGGCGTCTTTTGTGTGAATCAGTTAAAATCCTAACCGTTCCAGTACTTACTTGTAACAAAACTCTCTAATTGTGGTAAAACTCTTAAAATACGTAGTTAGAGTTTCCAGAAATGATTAAAAACTTGTAAGAAACCCTTGAAATAAAAGCAAATGGATTCGTACTACATTTCCTGCCGTTTTTTAATCACAGACATTACCAGTGGAAAGCTGGTAAATGACCAGAAAACTGATAATATTTACTACTCCGGACACTTTAGGGAGCGTTTTCACTTGAATTTGCTTTCAAATATTAGGAATTCATGTTTATACAGCTCAAAATTTCTGTAGAAAGACTGTAAGTAAGGACTTCACTGCTAATGTTTACAATTGAGGCCGAACTTCTCTGGCGTCTTTTGTGTGAATCAGTTAAAATCCTAACAGTTCCAGTACTTACTTGTAACAAAACTCTCTAATTGTGGTAAAACTCTTAAAATACGCAATTAGAGTTTCCAGAAATGATTATAAACTTGTAAGAAACCCTTGAAATAAAAGTAAAAGGATTCGTACTACATTTCCTGCCGTTTTTTAATCACAGATTTTACCAGTGGAAAGCTGGTAAATGAACAAAAACTGATAATATTTACAACTCCGGACACTTTAGGGAGCGTTTTCACTTGAATTTGCTTTCAAATGTTAGGAATTCATGTTTATACAGCTCAAAGTTTCGGTAGAAGGTCTGTAAGGAATGACTATACTGCCTATGCTTACAATTGAGGCCGAACTTCTCTGGCATCTTTTGTGTGAATCAGTTAAAATCCTTACGGTTCCAGGACTTACTTGTAAGAAAACTCTCTAATTGTGGTAAAACTCTTAAAATACGCAATTTGAGTTTCCAAAAATGATTAAAAACTTGTAAGAAACCCTTGAAATAAAAGTAAATGGATTCGTACTACATTTCCTGCCATTTTTTAATCCCAGACATTACCAGTGGAAAGCTGGTAAATGACCAAAAACTGATAATATTTACAACTCCGGACACTTTAGGGAGCGTTTTCACTTGAATTTGCTTTCAAGTGTTAAGAATTCATATTTATACAGCTCAAAATTTCTGTAGAAATACTGTAAGTAAGGACTTCACTGTTAATGTTTACAATTGAGGCCGAACGTCTCTGGCGTCTTTTGTGTGAATCAGTTAAAATCCTTATGATTCCAGTACTTACTTGTTACAAAACTCTCTAATTGTGGTAAAACTCTTAAAATACGCAAATAGAGTTTCCAGAAATGATTAAAAACTTGTAAGCAACCCTTGAAATAAAAGTAAATGGATTCGTACTACATTTCCTGCCATTTTTTTACTGACAGACATTACCAGTGGAAAACTGGTAAATGACCCAAACCTGATAATATTTACAACTCCGGACACTTTAGGGAGCGTTTTCACTTGAATTTGCTTTCAAATGTTAGGAATTCATATATATACAGCTCAAAATTTCTGTAGAAAGACTGTAAGTAAGGACTTCACTGGTAATGTTTACAATTGAGGCCGAACTTCTCTGGCGTCTCTTGTGTGAATCAGTTAAAATCCTAACCGTTCCAGTACTTACTTGTAACAAAACTCTCTAATTGTGGTAAAACTCTTAAAATAGGCAATTAGAGTTTCCAGAAATGATTAAAAACTTGTAAGAAACCCTTGAAATAAAAGCAAATGGATTCGTACTACATTTCCTGCCGTTTTTTAATCACAGACTTTACCAGTGGAAAGCTGGTAAATGACCAGAAAACTGATAATATTTACCACTCCGGACACTTTATGGAGCGTTTTCACTTGAATTTGCTTTCAAATATTAGGAATTCATGTTTATACAGCTCAAAATTTCTGTAGAAAGACTGTAAGTAAGGACTTCACTGCTAATGTTTACAATGGAGGCCGAACATCTCTGGCGTCTTTTGTGTGAATCACTTAAAATCCTTACGGTTCCATTACTTACTTGTAAGAAAACCCTCTAATTGTGGTAAAACTCTTAAAATACGCAATTAGAGTTTCCAGAAATGATTAAAAACTTGTAAGAAACCCTTGAAATAAAAGTAAATGGATTCGTACTACATTTCCTGCCGTTTTTTATCCCAGACATTACCAGTGGAAAGCTGGTAAATGACCAGAAAACTGATAATATTTACAACTCCGGACACTTTACGGAGCGTTTTCACTTGAATTTGCTTTCAAATGTTAGGAATTCATGTTTATACAGCTCAAAGTTTCTTTAGAAGGTCTGTAAGGAATGACTATACTGCCTATGTTTACAATTGAGGCCGAACTTCTCTGGCGTCTTTTGTGTGAATCAGTTAAAATCCTAACGGTTCCAGTACTTACTTGTAAGAAAACTCTCTAATTGTGGTAAAACTCTTAAAATACGCAATTTGAGTTTCCAGAAATGATTAAAAACTTGTAAGAAACCCTTGAAATAAAAGTAAATGGATTCGTCCTACATTTCCTGCCATTTTTTTACTGACAGACATTACCAGTGGAAAACTGGTAAATGAACCAAACCTGATAATATTTACAACTCCGGACACTTTAGGGAGCGTTTTCACTTGAATTTCCTTTCAAATGTTAGGAATTCATATATATACAGCTCAAAATTTCTGTAGAAAGACTGTAAGTAAGGACTTCACTGTTAATGTTTACAATTGAGGCCGAACTTCTGTGGCGTCTTTTGTGTGAATTAGTTAAAATCCTAACCGTTCCAGTACTTACTTGTAACAAAACTCTCTAATTGTGTTAAAACTCTTTAAATACGCAGTTAGAGTTTCCAGAAATGATTATAAACTTGTAAGAAACCCTTGAAATAAAAGTAAATGGATTCGTACTACATTTCCTGCCGTTTTTTAATCACAGATTTTACCAGTGGAAAGCTGGTAAATGAAAAAAAACTGATAATATTTACAACTCCGGACACTTTAGGGAGCGTTTTCACTTGAATTTGCTTTCAAATGTTAGGAATTCATGTTTATACAGCTCAAAGTTTCGGTAGAAGGTCTGTAAGGAATGGCTATACTGCCTATGCCTATAATTGAGGCCGAACTTCTCTGGCATCTTTTGTGTGAATCAGTTAAAATCCTTACGGTTCCAGGACTTACTTGTAAGAAAACTCTCTAATTGTGGTAAAACTCTTAAAATACGCAATTTGAGTTTCCAGAAATGATTAAAAACTTGTAAGAAACCCTTGAAATAAAAGTAAATGGATTCGTACTACATTTCCTGCCATTTTTTTACTGACAGACATTACCAGTGGAAAACTGGTAAATGACCCAAACCTGATAATATTTACAACTCCGGACACTTTAGGGAGCGTTTTCACTTGAATTGCCTTTCAAATGTTAGGAATTCATATATATACAGCTCAAAATTTCTGTAGAAAGACTGTAAGTAACGACTTCACTGTTAATGTTTACAATTGAGGCCGAACTTCTCTGGCGTCTTTTGTGTGAATCAGTTAAAATCCTTATGATTCCAGTACTTACTTGTTACAAAACTCTCTAATTGTGGTAAAACTCTTAAAATACGCAAATAGAGTTTCCAGAAATGATTAAAAACTTGTAAGCAACCCTTGAAATAAAAGTAAATGGATTCGTACTACATTTCCTGCCATTTTTTTACTGACAGACATTACCAGTGGAAAACTGGTAAATGACCCAAACCTGATAATATTTACAACTCCGGACACTTTAGGGAGCGTTTTCACTTGAATTTGCTTTCAAATGTTAGGAATTCATATATATACAGCTCAAAATTTCTGTAGAAAGACTGTAAGTAAGGACTTCACTGTTAATGTTTACAATTGAGGCCGAACTTCTCTGGCGTCTTTTGTGTGAATCAGTTAAAATCCTAACCGTTCCAGTACTTACTTGTAACAAAACTCTCTAATTGTGGTAAAACTCTTAAAATACGTAGTTAGAGTTTCCAGAAATGATTAAAAACTTGTAAGAAACCCTTGAAATAAAAGCAAATGGATTCGTAATACATTTCCTGCCGTTTTTTAATCCCAGACATTACCAGTGGAAAGCTGGTAAATGACCAGAAAACTGATAATATTTACAACTCCGGACACTTTAGGGAGCATTTTCACTTGAATTTGCTTTCAAATGTTAGGAATTCATGTTTATACAGCTCAAAGTTTCTGTAGAAGGTCTGTAAGGAATGACTATACTGCCTATGTTTACAATTGAGGCCGAACTTCTCTGGCGTCTTTTGTGTGAATCAGTTAAAATCCTTATGGTTCCAGTACTTACTTGTTACAAAACTCTCTAATTGTGGTAAAACTCTTAAAATACGCAATTTGAGTTTCCAAAAATGATTAAAAACTTGTAAGAAACCCTTGAAATAAAAGTAAATGGATTCGTACTACATTTCCTGCCGTTTTTTACTGACAGACATTACCAGTGGAAAGCTGGTAAATGACCAGAAAACTGATAATATTTACAACTCCGGACACTTTAGGGAGCGTTTTCACTTGAATTTGCTTTCAAATGTTAGGAATTCATGTTTATACAGCTCAAAATTTCTGTAGAAAGACTGTAAGTAAGGACTTCACTGTTAATGTTTACAATTGAGGCCGAACTTCTCTGGCGTCTTTTGTGTGAATCAGTTAAAATCCTAACCGTTCCAGTACTTACTTGTAACAAAACTCTCTAATTGTGGTAAAACCCTTAAAATACGCAATTAGAGTTTCCAGAAATGATTAAAAACTTGTAAGAAACCCTTGAAATAAAAGCAAATGGATTCGTACTACATTTCCTGCCGTTTTTTAATCACAGACATTACCAGTGGAAAGCTGGTAAATGACCAGAAAACTGATAATATTTACTACTCCGGACACTTTAGGGAGCGTTTTCACTTGAATTTGCTTTCAAATATTAGGAATTCATGTTTATACAGCTCAAAATTTCTGTAGAAAGACTGTAAGTAAGGACTTCACTGCTAATGTTTACAATTGAGGCTGAACTTCTCTGGCGTCTTTTGTGTGAATCAGTTAAAATCCTAACAGTTCCAGTACTTACTTGTAACAAAACTCTCTAATTGTGGTAAAACTCTTAAAATACACAATTAGAGTTTCCAGAAATGATTATAAACTTGTAAGAAACCCTTGAAATAAAAGTAAAAGGATTCGTACTACATTTCCTGCCGTTTTTTAATCACAGATTTTACCAGTGGAAAGCTGGTAAATGAACAAAAACTGATAATATTTACAACTCCGGACACTTTAGGGAGCGTTTTCACTTGAATTTGCTTTCAAATGTTAGGAATTCATGTTTATACAGCTCAAAGTTTCGGTAGAAGGTCTGTAAGGAATGACTATACTGCCTATGCTTACAATTGAGGCCGAACTTCTCTGGCATCTTTTGTGTGAATCAGTTAAAATCCTTACGGTTCCAGGACTTACTTGTAAGAAAACTCTCTAATTGTGGTAAAACTCTTAAAATACGCAATTTGAGTTTCCAGAAATGATTAAAAACTTGTAAGAAACCCTTGAAATAAAAGTAAATGGATTCGTACTACATTTCCTGCCATTTTTTAATCCCAGACATTACCAGTGGAAAGCTGGTAAATGACCAAAAACTGATAATATTTACAACTCCGGACACTTTAGGGAGCGTTTTCACTTGAATTTGCTTTCAAGTGTTAAGAATTCATATTTATACAGCTCAAAATTTCTGTAGAAAGACTGTAAGTAAGGACTTCACTGTTAATGTTTACAATTGAGGCCGAACTTCTCTGGCGTCTTTTGTGTGAATCAGTTAAAATCCTTATGATTCCAGTACTTACTTGTTACAAAACTCTCTAATTGTGGTAAAACTCTTAAAATACGCAATTAGAGTTTCCAGAAATGATTAAAAACTTGTAAGAAACCCTTGAAATAAAAGTAAATGGATTCGTACTACATTTCCTGCCATTTTTTTACTGACAGACATTACCAGTGGAAAACTGGTAAATGACCCAAACCTGACAATATTTACAACTCCGGACACTTTAGGGAGCGTTTTCACTTGAATTTGCTTTCAAATGTTAGGAATTCATATATATACAGCTGAAAATTTCTGTAGAAAGACTGTAAGTAAGGACTTCACTGTTAATGTTTACAATTGAGGCCGAACTTCTCTGGCGTCTCTTGTGTGAATCAGTTAAAATCCTAACCGTTCCAGTACTTACTTGTAACAAAACTCTCTAATTGTGGTAAAACTCTTAAAATACGCAATTAGAGTTTCCAGAAATGATTAAAAACTTGTAAGAAACCCTTGAAATAAAATCAAATGGATTCGTACTACATTTCCTGCCGTTTTTTAATCACAGACTTTACCAGTGGAAAGCTGGTAAATGACCAGAAAACTGATAATATTTACCACTCCGGACACTTTATGGAGCGTTTTCACTTGAATTTGCTTTCAAATATTAGGAATTCATGTTTATACAGCTCAAAATTTCTGTAGAAAGACTGTAAGTAAGGACTTCACTGCTAATGTTTACAATGGAGGCCGAACATCTCTAGCGTCTTTTGTGTGAATCACTTAAAATCCTTACGGTTCCATTACTTACTTGTAAGAAAACCCTCTAATTGTGGTAAAACTCTTAAAATACGCAATTAGAGTTTCCAGAAATGATTAAAAACTTGTAAGAAACCCTTGAAATAAAAGTAAATGGATTCGTACTACATTTCCTGCCGTTTTTTATCCCAGACATTACCAGTGGAAAGCTGGTAAATGACCAGAAAACTGATAATATTTACAACTCCGGACACTTTACGGAGCGTTTTCACTTGAATTTGCTTTCAAATGTTAGGAATTCATGTTTATACAGCTCAAAGTTTCTTTAGAAGGTCTGTAAGGAATGACTATACTGCCTATGTTTACAATTGAGGCCGAACTTCTCTGGCGTCTTTTGTGTGAATCAGTTAAAATCCTAACGGTTCCAGTACTTACTTGTAAGAAAACTCTCTAATTGTGGTAAAACTCTTAAAATACGCAATTTGAGTTTCCAGAAATGATTAAAAACTTGTAAGAAACCCTTGAAATAAAAGTAAATGGATTCGTCCTACATTTCCTGCCATTTTTTTACTGACAGACATTACCAGTGGAAAACTGGTAAATGAAACAACCTGATAATATTTACAACTCCGGACACTTTAGGGAGCGTTTTCACTTGAATTTCCTTTCAAATGTTAGGAATTCATATATATACAGCTCAAAATTTCTGTAGAAAGACTGTAAGTAAGGACTTCACTGTTAATGTTTACAATTGAGGCCGAACTTCTCTGGCGTCTTTTGTGTGAATTAGTTAAAATCCTAACCGTTCCAGTACTTACTTGTAACAAAACTCTCTAATTGTGGTAAAACTCTTAAAATACGCAGTTAGAGTTTCCAGAAATGATTAAAAACTTGTAAGAAACCCTTGAAATAAAAGCAAATGGATTCGTAATACATTTCCTGCGGTTTTTTAATCCCAGACATTACAAGTGGAAAGCTGGTAAATGACCAGAAAACTGATAATATTTACAACTCCGGACACTTTAGGGAGCGTTTTCACTTGAATTTGCTTTCAAATGTTAGGAATTCATGTTTATACAGCTCAAAGTTTCTGTAGAAGGTCTGTAAGGAATGACTATACTGCCTATGCTTACAATTGAGGCCGAACTTCTCTGGCATCTTTTGTGTGAATCAGTTAAAATCCTTACGGTTCCAGGACTTACTTGTAAGAAAACTCTCTAATTGTGGTAAAACTCTTAAAATACGCAATTTGAGTTTCCAGAAACGATTAAAAACTTGTAAGAAACCCTTGAAATAAAAGTAAATGGATTCGTACTACATTTCCTGCCATTTTTTAATCCCAGACATTACCAGTGGAAAGCTGGTAAATGACCAAAAACTGATAATATTTACAACTCCGGACACTTTAGGGAGCGTTTTCACTTGAATTTGCTTTCAAATGTTAAGAATTCATATTTATACAGCTCAAAATTTCTGTAGAAAGACTGTAAGTAAGGACTTCACTGTTAATGTTTACAATTGAGGCCGAACTTCTCTGGCGTCTTTGTGTGAATCAGTTAAAATCCTTATGATTCCAGTACTTACTTGTTACAAAACTCTCTAACTGTGGTAAAACTCTTAAAATACGCAAATAGAGTTTCCAGAAATGATTAAAAACTTGTAAGCAACCCTTGAAATAAAAGTAAATGGATTCGTACTACATTTCCTGCCATTTTTTTACTGACAGACATTACCAGTGGAAAACTGGTAAATGACCCAAACCTGATAATATTTACAACTCCGGACACTTTAGGGAGCGTTTTCACTTGAATTTGCTTTCAAATGTTAGGAATTCATATATATACAGCTCAAAATTTCTGTAGAAAGACTGTAAGTAAGGACTTCACTGTTAATGTTTACAATTGAGGCCGAACTTCTCTGGCGTCTTTTGTGTGAATCAGTTAAAATCCTAACCGTTCCAGGACTTACTTGTAACAAAACTCTCTAATTGTGGTAAAACTCTTAAAATACGCAGTTAGAGTTTCCAGAAATGATTAAAAACTTGTAAGAAACCCTTGAAATAAAAGCAAATGGATTCGTAATACATTTCCTGCCGTTTTTTAATCCCAGACATTACCAGTGGAAAGCTGGTAAATGACCAGAAAACTGATAATATTTACAACTCCGGACACTTTAGGGAGCGTTTTCACTTGAATTTGCTTTCAAATGTTAGGAATTCATGTTTATACAGCTCAAAGTTTCTGTAGAAGGTCTGTAAGGAATGACTATACTGCCTATGTTTACAATTGAGGCGGAACTTCCCTGGCGTCTTTTGTGTGAATCAGTTAAAATCCTTATGGTTCCAGTACTTACTTGTAACAAAACTCTCTAATTGTGGTAAAACTCTTAAAATACGCAATTTGAGTTTCCAAAAATGATTAAAAACTTGTAAGAAACCCTTGAAATAAAAGTAAATGGATTCGTACTACATTTCCTGCCGTTTTTTACTGACAGACATTACCAGTGGAAAGCTGGTAAATGACCAGAAAACTGATAATATTTACAACTCCGGACACTTTAGGGAGCGTTTTCACTTGAATTTGCTTTCAAATGTTAGGAATTCATGTTTATACAGCTCAAAATTTCTGTAGAAAGACTGTAAGTAAGGACTTCACTGTTAATGTTTACAATTGAGGCCGAACTTCTCTGGCGTCTGTTGTGTGAATCAGTTAAAATCCTAACCGTTCCAGTACTTACTTGTAACAAAACAATCTAATTGTGGTAAAACCCTTAAAATACGCAATTAGAGTTTCCAGAAATGATTAAAAACTTGTAAGAAACCCTTGAAATAAAAGCAAATGGATTCGTACTACATTTCCTGCCGTTTTTTAATCACAGACATTACCAGTTGAAAGCTGGTAAATGACCAGAAAACTGATAATATTTACTACTCCGGACACTTTAGGGAGCGTTTTCACTTGAATTTGCTTTCAAATATTAGGAATTCATGTTTATACAGCTCAAAATTTCTGTAGAAAGACTGTAAGTAAGGACTTCACTGCTAATGTTTACAATTGAGGCCGAACTTCTCTGGCGTCTTTTGTGTGAATCAGTTAAAATCCAACAGTTCCAGTACTTACTTGTAACAAAACTCTCTAATTGTGGTAAAACTCTTAAAATACACAATTAGAGTTTCCAGAAATGATTATAAACTTGTAAGAAACCCTTGAAATAAAAGTAAATGGATTCGTACTACATTTCCTGCCGTTTTTTATCCCAGACATTACCAGTGGAAAGCTGGTAAATGACCAGAAAACTGATAATATTTACAACTCCGGACACTTTACGGAGCGTTTTCACTTGAATTTGCTTTCAAATGTTAGGAATTCATGTTTATACAGCTCAAAGTTTCTTTAGAAGGTCTGTAAGGAATGACTATACTGCCTATGTTTACAATTGAGGCCGAACTTCTCTGGCGTCTTTTGTGTGAATCAGTTAAAATCCTAACGGTTCCAGTACTTACTTGTAAGAAAACTCTCTAATTGTGGTAAAACTCTTAAAATACGCAATTTGAGTTTCCAGAAATGATTAAAAACTTGTAAGAAACCCTTGAAATAAAAGTAAATGGATTCGTCCTACATTTCCTGCCATTTTTTTACTGACAGACATTACCAGTGGAAAACTGGTAAATGAACCAAACCTGATAATATTTACAACTCCGGACACTTTAGGGAGCGTTTTCACTTGAATTTCCTTTCAAATGTTAGGAATTCATATATATACAGCTCAAAATTTCTGTAGAAAGACTGTAAGTAAGGACTTCACTGTTAATGTTTACAATTGAGGCCGAACTTCTCTGGCGTCTTTTGTGTGAATTAGTTAAAATCCTAACCGTTCCAGTACTTACTTGTAACAAAACTCTCTAATTGTGGTAAAACTCTTAAAATACGCAGTTAGAGTTTCCAGAAATGATTAAAAACTTGTAAGAAACCCTTGAAATAAAAGCAAATGGATTCGTAATTCATTTCCTGCGGTTTTTTAATCCCAGACATTACAAGTGGAAAGCTGGTAAATGACCAGAAAACTGATAATATTTACAACTCCGGACACTTTAGGGAGCGTTTTCACTTGAATTTGCTTTCAAATGTTAGGAATTCATGTTTATACAGCTCAAAGTTTCTGTAGAAGGTCTGTAAGGAATGACTATACTGCCTATGCTTACAATTGAGGCCGAACTTCTCTGGCATCTTTTGTGTGAATCAGTTAAAATCCTTACGGTTCCAGGACTTACTTGTAAGAAAACTCTCTAATTGTGGTAAAACTCTTAAAATACGCAATTTGAGTTTCCAGAAACGATTAAAAACTTGTAAGAAACCCTTGAAATAAAAGTAAATGGATTCGTACTACATTTCCTGCCATTTTTTAATCCCAGACATTACCAGTGGAAAGCTGGTAAATGACCAAAAACTGATAATATTTACAACTCCGGACACTTTAGGGAGCGTTTTCACTTGAATTTGCTTTAAAATGTTAAGAATTCATATTTATACAGCTCAAAATTTCTGTAGAAAGACTGTAAGTAAGGACTTCACTGTTAATGTTTACAATTGAGGCCGAACTTCTCTGGCGTCTTTTGTGTGAATCAGTTAAAATCCTTATGATTCCAGTACTTACTTGTTACAAAACTCTCTAACTGTGGTAAAACTCTTAAAATACGCAAATAGAGTTTCCAGAAATGATTAAAAACTTGTAAGCAACCCTTGAAATAAAAGTAAATGGATTCGTACTACATTTCCTGCCATTTTTTTACTGACAGACATTACCAGTGGAAAACTGGTAAATGACCCAAACCTGATAATATTTACAACTCCGGACACTTTAGGGAGCGTTTTCACTTGAATTTGCTTTCAAATGTTAGGAATTCATATATATACAGCTCAAAATTTCTGTAGAAAGACTGTAAGTAAGGACTTCACTGTTAATGTTTACAATTGAGGCCGAACTTCTCTGGCGTCTTTTGTGTGAATCAGTTAAAATCCTAACCGTTCCAGGACTTACTTGTAACAAAACTCTCTAATTGTGGTAAAACTCTTAAAATACGCAGTTAGAGTTTCCAGAAATGATTAAAAACTTGTAAGAAACCCTTGAAATAAAAGCAAATGGATTCGTAATACATTTCCTGCCGTTTTTTAATCCCAGACATTACCAGTGGAAAGCTGGTAAATGACCAGAAAACTGATAATATTTACAACTCCGGACACTTTAGGGAGCGTTTTCACTTGAATTTGCTTTCAAATGTTAGGAATTCATGTTTATACAGCTCAAAGTTTCTGTAGAAGGTCTGTAAGGAATGACTATACTGCCTATGTTTACAATTGAGGCGGAACTTCTCTGGCGTCTTTTGTGTGAATCAGTTAAAATCCTTATGGTTCCAGTACTTACTTGTAACAAAACTCTCTAATTGTGGTAAAACTCTTAAAATACGCAATTTGAGTTTCCAAAAATGATTAAAAACTTGTAAGAAACCCTTGAAATAAAAGTAAATGGATTCGTACTACATTTCCTGCCGTTTTTTACTGACAGACATTACCAGTGGAAAGCTGGTAAATGACCAGAAAACTGATAATATTTACAACTCCGGACACTTTAGGGAGCGTTTTCACTTGAATTTGCTTTCAAATGTTAGGAATTCATGTTTATACAGCTCAAAATTTCTGTAGAAAGACTGTAAGTAAGGACTTCACTGTTAATGTTTACAATTGAGGCCGAACTTCTCTGGCGTCTGTTGTGTGAATCAGTTAAAATCCTAACCGTTCCAGTACTTACTTGTAACAAAACAATCTAATTGTGGTAAAACCCTTAAAATACGCAATTAGAGTTTCCAGAAATGATTAAAAACTTGTAAGAAACCCTTGAAATAAAAGCAAATGGATTCGTACTACATTTCCTGCCGTTTTTTAATCACAGACATTACCAGTTGAAAGCTGGTAAATGACCAGAAAACTGATAATATTTACTACTCCGGACACTTTAGGGAGCGTTTTCACTTGAATTTGCTTTCAAATATTAGGAATTCATGTTTATACAGCTCAAAATTTCTGTAGAAAGACTGTAAGTAAGGACTTCACTGCTAATGTTTACAATTGAGGCCGAACTTCTCTGGCGTCTTTTGTGTGAATCAGTTAAAATCCAACAGTTCCAGTACTTACTTGTAACAAAACTCTCTAATTGTGGTAAAACTCTTAAAATACACAATTAGAGTTTCCAGAAATGATTATAAACTTGTAAGAAACCCTTGAAATAAAAGTAAATGGATTCGTACTACATTTCCTGCCGTTTTTTAATCACAGATTTTACCAGTGGAAAGCTGGTAAATGAAAAAAAACTGATAATGTTTACAACTCCGGACACTTTAGGGAGCGTTTTCACTTGAATTTGCTTTCAAATGTTAGGAATTCATGTTTATACAGCTCAAAGTTTCGGTAGAAGGTCTGTAAGGAATGGCTATACTGCCTATGCCTACAATTGAGGCCGAACTTCTCTGGCATCTTTTGTGTGAATCAGTTAAAATCCTTACGGTTCCAGGACTTACTTGTAAGAAAACTCTCTAATTGTGGTAAAACTCTTAAAATACGCAATTTGAGTTTCCAGAAATGATTAAAAACTTGTAAGAAACCCTTGAAATAAAAGTAAATGGATTCGTACTACATTTCCTGCCATTTTTTTACTGACAGACATTACCCGTGGAAAACTGGTAAATGACCCAAACCTGATAATATTTACAACTCCGGACACTTTAGGGAGCGTTTTCACTTGAATTGCCTTTCAAATGTTAGGAATTCATATATATACAGCTCAAAATTTCTGTAGAAAGACTGTAAGTAAGGACTTCACTGTTAATGTTTACAATTGAGGCCGAACTTCTCTGGCGTCTTTTGTGTGAATCAGTTAAAATCCTAACCGTTCCAGTACTTACTTGTAACAAAACTCTCTAATTGTGGTAAAACTCTTAAAATACGCAATTAGAGTTTCCAGAAATGATTAAAAACTTGTAAGAAACCCTTGAAATAAAAGCAAATGGATTCGTACTACATTTCCTGCCGTTTTTTAATCACAGACTTTACCAGTGGAAAGCTGGTAAATGACCAAAAACTGATAATATTTACAACTCCGGACACTTTAGGGAGCGTTTTCACTTGAATTTGCTTTCAAATGTTAAGAATTCATATTTATACAGCTCAAAATTTCTGTAGAAAGACTGTAAGTAAGGACTTCACTGTTAATGTTTACAATTGAGGCCGAACTTCTCTGGCGTCTTTTGTGTGAATCAGTTAAAATCCTTATGATTCCAGTACTTACTTGTTACAAAACTCTCTAACTGTGGTAAAACTCTTAAAATACGCAAATAGAGTTTCCAGAAATGATTAAAAACTTGTAAGCAACCCTTGAAATAAAAGTAAATGGATTCGTACTACATTTCCTGCCATTTTTTTACTGACAGACATTACCAGTGGAAAACTGGTAAATGACCCAAACCTGATAATATTTACAACTCCGGACACTTTAGGGAGCGTTTTCACTTGAATTTGCTTTCAAATGTTAGGAATTCATATATATACAGCTCAAAATTTCTGTAGAAAGACTGTAAGTAAGGACTTCACTGTTAATGTTTACAATTGAGGCCGAACTTCTCTGGCGTCTTTTGTGTGAATCAGTTAAAATCCTAACCGTTCCAGGACTTACTTGTAACAAAACTCTCTAATTGTGGTAAAACTCTTAAAATACGCAGTTAGAGTTTCCAGAAATGATTAAAAACTTGTAAGAAACCCTTGAAATAAAAGCAAATGGATTCGTAATACATTTCCTGCCGTTTTTTAATCCCAGACATTACCAGTGGAAAGCTGGTAAATGACCAGAAAACTGATAATATTTACAACTCCGGACACTTTAGGGAGCGTTTTCACTTGAATTTGCTTTCAAATGTTAGGAATTCATGTTTATACAGCTCAAAGTTTCTGTAGAAGGTCTGTAAGGAATGACTATACTGCCTATGTTTACAATTGAGGCGGAACTTCTCTGGCGTCTTTTGTGTGAATCAGTTAAAATCCTTATGGTTCCAGTACTTACTTGTAACAAAACTCTCTAATTGTGGTAAAACTCTTAAAATACGCAATTTGAGTTTCCAAAAATGATTAAAAACTTGTAAGAAACCCTTGAAATAAAAGTAAATGGATTCGTACTACATTTCCTGCCGTTTTTTACTGACAGACATTACCAGTGGAAAGCTGGTAAATGACCAGAAAACTGATAATATTTACAACTCCGGACACTTTAGGGAGCGTTTTCACTTGAATTTGCTTTCAAATGTTAGGAATTCATGTTTATACAGCTCAAAATTTCTGTAGAAAGACTGTAAGTAAGGACTTCACTGTTAATGTTTACAATTGAGGCCGAACTTCTCTGGCGTCTCTTGTGTGAATCAGTTAAAATCCTAACCGTTCCAGTACTTACTTGTAACAAAACAATCTAATTGTGGTAAAACCCTTAAAATACGCAATTAGAGTTTCCAGAAATGATTAAAAACTTGTAAGAAACCCTTGAAATAAAAGCAAATGGATTCGTACTACATTTCCTGCCGTTTTTTAATCACAGACATTACCAGTTGAAAGCTGGTAAATGACCAGAAAACTGATAATATTTACTACTCCGGACACTTTAGGGAGCGTTTTCACTTGAATTTGCTTTCAAATATTAGGAATTCATGTTTATACAGCTCAAAATTTCTGTAGAAAGACTGTAAGTAAGGACTTCACTGCTAATGTTTACAATTGAGGCCGAACTTCTCTGGCGTCTTTTGTGTGAATCAGTTAAAATCCAACAGTTCCAGTACTTACTTGTAACAAAACTCTCTAATTGTGGTAAAACTCTTAAAATACACAATTAGAGTTTCCAGAAATGATTATAAACTTGTAAGAAACCCTTGAAATAAAAGTAAATGGATTCGTACTACATTTCCTGCCGTTTTTTAATCACAGATTTTACCAGTGGAAAGCTGGTAAATGAAAAAAAACTGATAATGTTTACAACTCCGGACACTTTAGGGAGCGTTTTCACTTGAATTTGCTTTCAAATGTTAGGAATTCATGTTTATACAGCTCAAAGTTTCGGTAGAAGGTCTGTAAGGAATGGCTATACTGCCTATGCCTACAATTGAGGCCGAACTTCTCTGGCATCTTTTGTGTGAATCAGTTAAAATCCTTACGGTTCCAGGACTTACTTGTAAGAAAACTCTCTAATTGTGGTAAAACTCTTAAAATACGCAATTTGAGTTTCCAGAAATGATTAAAAACTTGTAAGAAACCCTTGAAATAAAAGTAAATGGATTCGTACTACATTTCCTGCCATTTTTTTACTGACAGACATTACCCGTGGAAAACTGGTAAATGACCCAAACCTGATAATATTTACAACTCCGGACACTTTAGGGAGCGTTTTCACTTGAATTGCCTTTCAAATGTTAGGAATTCATATATATACAGCTCAAAATTTCTGTAGAAAGACTGTAAGTAAGGACTTCACTGTTAATGTTTACAATTGAGGCCGAACTTCTCTGGCGTCTTTTGTGTGAATCAGTTAAAATCCTAACCGTTCCAGTACTTACTTGTAACAAAACTCTCTAATTGTGGTAAAACTCTTAAAATACGCAATTAGAGTTTCCAGAAATGATTAAAAACTTGTAAGAAACCCTTGAAATAAAAGCAAATGGATTCGTACTACATTTCCTGCCGTTTTTTAATCACAGACTTTACCAGTGGAAAGCTGGTAAATGACCAAAAACTGATAATATTTACAACTCCGGACACTTTAGGGAGAGTTTTCACTTGAATTTGCTTTCAAATGTTAAGAATTCATATTTATACAGCTCAAAATTTCTGTAGAAAGACTGTAAGTAAGGACTTCACTGTTAATGTTTACAATTGAGGCCGAACTTCTCTGGCGTCTTTTGTGTGAATCAGTTAAAATCCTTATGATTCCAGTACTTACTTGTTACAAAACTCTCTAATTGTGGTAAAACCCTTAAAATACGCAAATAGAGTTTCCAGAAATGATTAAAAACTTGTAAGCAACCCTTGAAATAAAAGTAAATGGATTCGTACTACATTTCCTGCCATTTTTTTACTGACAGACATTACCAGTGGAAAACTGGTAAATGACCCAAACCTGATAATATTTACAACTCCGGACACTTTAGGGAGCGTTTTCACTTGAATTTGCTTTCAAATGTTAGGAATTCATATATATACAGCTCAAAATTTCTGTAGAAAGATTGTAAGTAAGGACTTCACTGTTAATGTTTACAATTGAGGCCGAACTTCTCTGGCGTCTTTTGTGTGAATCAGTTAAAATCCTAACCGTTCCAGTACTTACTTGTAACAAAACTCTCTAATTGTGGTAAAACTCTTAAAATACGCAGTTAGAGTTTCCAGAAATGATTAAAAACTTGTAAGAAACCCTTGAAATAAAAGCAAATGGATTCGTAATACATTTCCTGCCGTTTTTTAATCCCAGACATTACCAGTGGAAAGCTGGTAAATGACCAGAAAACTGATAATATTTACAACTCCGGACACTTTAGGGAGCGTTTTCACTTGAATTTGCTTTCAAATGTTAGGAGTTCATGTTTATACAGCTCAAAGTTTCGGTAGAAGGTCTGTAAGGAATGACTATACTGCCTATGTTTACAATTGAGGCCGAACTTCTCTGGCGTCTTTTGTGTGAATCAGTTAAAATCCTAACAGTTCCAGTACTTACTTGTAACAAAACTCTCTAATTGTGGTAAAACTTTTAAAATACACAATTAGAGTTTCCAGAAATGATTATAAACTTGTAAGAAACCCTTGAAATAAAAGTAAATGGATTCGTACTACATTTCCTGCCGTTTTTTAATCACAGATTTTACCAGTGGAAAGCTGGTAAATGAACAAAAACTGATAATATTTACAACTCCGGAAACTTTAGGGAGCGTTTTCACTTGAATTTGCTTTCAAATGTTAGGAATTCATGTTTATACAGCTCAAAGTTTCGGTAGAAGGTCTGTAAGGAATGACAATACTGCCTATGCCTACAATTGAGGCCGAACTTCTCTGGCATCTTTTGTGTGAATCAGTTAAAATCCTTACGGTTCCAGGACTTACTTGTAAGAAAACTCTCTAATTGTGGTAAAACTCTTAAAATACGCAATTTGAGTTTCCAGAAATGATTAAAAACTTGTAAGAAACCCTTGAAATAAAAGTAAATGGATTCGTACTACATTTCCTGCCATTTTTTAATCCCAGACATTACCAGTGGAAAGCTGGTAAATGACCAAAAACTGATAATATTTACAACTCCGGACACTTTAGGGAGCGTTTTCACTTGAATTTGCTTTCAAATGTTAAGAATTCATATTTATACAGCTCAAAATTTCTGTAGAAAGACTGTAAGTAAGGACTTCACTGTTAATGTTTACAATTGAGGCCGAACTTCTCTGGCGTCTTTTGTGTGAATCAGTTAAAATCCTTATGATTCCAGTACTTACTTGTTACAAAACTCTCTAATTGTGGTAAAACTCTTAAAATACGCAAATAGAGTTTCCAGAAATGATTAAAAACTTGTAAGCAACCCTTGAAATAAAAGTAAATGGATTCGTACTACATTTCCTGCCATTTTTTTACTGACAGACATTACCAGTGGAAAACTGGTAAATGACCCAAACCTGATAATATTTACAACTCCGGACACTTTAGGGAGCGTTTTCACTTGAATTTGCTTTCAAATGTTAGGAATTCATATATATACAGCTCAAAATTTCTGTAGAAAGACTGTAAGTAAGGACTTCACTGTTAATGTTTACAATTGAGGCCGAACTTCTCTGGCGTCTTTTGTGTGAATCAGTTAAAATCCTAACCGTTCCAGTACTTACTTGTAACAAAACTCTCTAATTGTGGTAAAACTCTTAAAATACGTAGTTAGAGTTTCCAGAAATGATTAAAAACTTGTAAGAAACCCTTGAAATAAAAGCAAATGGATTCGTAATACATTTCCTGCCGTTTTTTAATCCCAGACATTACCAGTGGAAAGCTGGTAAATGACCAGAAAACTGATAATATTTACAACTCCGGACACTTTAGGGAGCATTTTCACTTGAATTTGCTTTCAAATGTTAGGAATTCATGTTTATACAGCTCAAAATTTCTGTAGAAAGACTGTAAGTAAGGACTTCACTGCTAATGTTTACAATTGAGGCCGAACTTCTCTGGCGTCTTTTGTGTGAATCAGTTAAAATCCTAACAGTTCCAGTACTTACTTGTAACAAAACTCTCTAATTGTGGTAAAACTCTTAAAATACACAATTAGAGTTTCCAGAAATGATTATAAACTTGTAAGAAACCCTTGAAATAAAAGTAAAAGGATTCGTACTACATTTCCTGCCGTTTTTTAATCACAGATTTTACCAGTGGAAAGCTGGTAAATGAACAAAAACTGATAATATTTACAACTCCGGACACTTTAGGGAGCGTTTTCACATGAATTTGCTTTCAAATGTTAGGAATTCATGTTTATACAGCTCAAAGTTTCGGTAGAAGGTCTGTAAGGAATGACTATACTGCCTATGCTTACAATTGAGGCCGAACTTCTCTGGCATCTTTTGTGTGAATCAGTTAAAATCCTTACGGTTCCAGGACTTACTTGTAAGAAAACTCTCTAATTGTGGTAAAACTCTTAAAATACGCAATTTGAGTTTCCAGAAATGATTAAAAACTTGTAAGAAACCCTTGAAATAAAAGTAAATGGATTCGTACTACATTTCCTGCCATTTTTTAATCCCAGACATTACCAGTGGAAAGCTGGTAAATGACCAAAAACTGATAATATTTACAACTCCGGACACTTTAGGGAGCGTTTTCACTTGAATTTGCTTTCAAGTGTTAAGAATTCATATTTATACAGCTCAAAATTTCTGTAGAAAGACTGTAAGTAAGGACTTCACTGTTAATGTTTACAATTGAGGCCGAACTTCTCTGGCGTCTTTTGTGTGAATCAGTTAAAATCCTTATGATTCCAGTACTTACTTGTTACAAAACTCTCTAATTGTGGTAAAACTCTTAAAATACGCAAATAGAGTTTCCAGAAATGATTAAAAACTTGTAAGCAACCCTTGAAATAAAAGTAAATGGATTCGTACTACATTTCCTGCCATTTTTTTACTGACAGACATTACCAGTGGAAAACTGGTAAATGACCCAAACCTGATAATATTTACAACTCCGGACACTTTAGGGAGCGTTTTCACTTGAATTTGCTTTCAAATGTTAGGAATTCATATATATACAGCTCAAAATTTCTGTAGAAAGACTGTAAGTAAGGACTTCACTGTTAATGTTTACAATTGAGGCCGAACTTCTCTGGCGTCTCTTGTGTGAATCAGTTAAAATCCTAACCGTTCCAGTACTTACTTGTAACAAAACTCTCTAATTGTGGTAAAACTCTTAAAATACGCAATTAGAGTTTCCAGAAATGATTAAAAACTTGTAAGAAACCCTTGAAATAAAAGCAAATGGATTCGTACTACATTTCCTGCCGTTTTTTAATCACAGACTTTACCAGTGGAAAGCTGGTAAATGACCAGAAAACTGATAATATTTACCACTCCGGACACTTTATGGAGCGTTTTCACTTGAATTTGCTTTCAAATATTAGGAATTCATGTTTATACAGCTCAAAATTTCTGTAGAAAGACTGTAAGTAAGGACTTCACTGCTAATGTTTACAATGGAGGCCGAACTTCTCTGGCGTCTTTTGTGTGAATCACTTAAAATCCTTACGGTTCCATTACTTACTTGTAAGAAAACCCTCTAATTGTGGTAAAACTCTTAAAATACGCAATTAGAGTTTCCAGAAATGATTAAAAACTTGTAAGAAACCCTTGAAATAAAAGTAAATGGATTCGTACTACATTTCCTGCCGTTTTTTAATCCCAGACATTACCAGTGGAAAGCTGGTAAATGAACAAAAACTGATAATATTTACAACTCCGGAAACTTTAGGGAGCGTTTTCACTTGAATTTGCTTTCAAATGTTAGGAATTCATGTTTATACAGCTCAAAGTTTCGGTAGAAGGTCTGTAAGGAATGACAATACTGCCTATGCCTACAATTGAGGCCGAACTTCTCTAGCATCTTTTGTGTGAATCAGTTAAAATCCTTACGGTTCCAGGACTTACTTGTAAGAAAACTCTCTAATTGTGGTAAAACTCTTAAAATACGCAATTTGAGTTTCCAGAAATGATTAAAAACTTGTAAGAAACCCTTGAAATAAAAGTAAATGGATTCGTACTACATTTCCTGCCATTTTTTAATCCCAGACATTACCAGTGGAAAGCTGGTAAATGACCAAAAACTGATAATATTTACAACTCCGGACACTTTAGGGAGCGTTTTCACTTGAATTTGCTTTCAAATGTTAAGAATTCATATTTATACAGCTCAAAATTTCTGTAGAAAGACTGTAAGTAAGGACTTCACTGTTAATGTTTACAATTGAGGCCAAACTTCTCTGGCGTCTTTTGTGTGAATCAGTTAAAATCCTTATGATTCCAGTACTTACTTGTTACAAAACTCTCTAATTGTGGTAAAACTCTTAAAATACGCAATTAGAGTTTCCAGAAATGATTAAAAACTTGTAAGAAACCCTTGAAATAAAAGCAAATGGATTCGTAATACATTTCCTGCCGTTTTTTAATCCCAGACATTACCAGTGGAAAGCTGGTAAATGACCAGAAAACTGATAATATTTACAACTCCGGACACTTTAGGGAGCATTTTCACTTGAATTTGCTTTCAAATGTTAGGAATTCATGTTTATACAGCTCAAAGTTTCTGTAGAAGGTCTGTAAGGAATGACTATACTGCCTATGTTTACAATTGAGGCCGAACTTCTCTGGCGTCTTTTGTGTGAATCAGTTAAAATCCTAACAGTTCCAGTACTTACTTGTAACAAAACTCTCTAATTGTGGTAAAACTTTTAAAATACACAATTAGAGTTTCCAGAAATGATTATAAACTTGTAAGAAACCCTTGAAATAAAAGTAAATGGATTCGTACTACATTTCCTGCCGTTTTTTAATCACAGATTTTACCAGTGGAAAGCTGGTAAATGAACAAAAACTGATAATATTTACAACTCCGGAAACTTTAGGGAGCGTTTTCACTTGAATTTGCTTTCAAATGTTAGGAATTCATGTTTATACAGCTCAAAGTTTCGGTAGAAGGTCTGTAAGGAATGACAATACTGCCTATGCCTACAATTGAGGCCGAACTTCTCTGGCATCTTTTGTGTGAATCAGTTAAAATCCTTACGGTTCCAGGACTTACTTGTAAGAAAACTCTCTAATTGTGGTAAAACTCTTAAAATACGCAATTTGAGTTTCCAGAAATGATTAAAAACTTGTAAGAAACCCTTGAAATAAAAGTAAATGGATTCGTACTACATTTCCTGCCATTTTTTAATCCCAGACATTACCAGTGGAAAGCTGGTAAATGACCAAAAACTGATAATATTTACAACTCCGGACACTTTAGGGAGCGTTTTCACTTGAATTTGCTTTCAAATGTTAAGAATTCATATTTATACAGCTCAAAATTTCTGTAGAAAGACTGTAAGTAAGGACTTCACTGTTAATGTTTACAATTGAGGCCGAACTTCTCTGGCGTCTTTTGTGTGAATCAGTTAAAATCCTTATGATTCCAGTACTTACTTGTTACAAAACTCTCTAATTGTGGTAAAACTCTTAAAATACGCAAATAGAGTTTCCAGAAATGATTAAAAACTTGTAAGCAACCCTTGAAATAAAAGTAAATGGATTCGTACTACATTTCCTGCCATTTTTTTACTGACAGACATTACCAGTGGAAAACTGGTAAATGAACCAAACCTGATAATATTTACAACTCCGGACACTTTAGGGAGCGTTTTCACTTGAATTTGCTTTCAAATGTTAGGAATTCATATATATACAGCTCAAAATTTCTGTAGAAAGACTGTAAGTAAGGACTTCACTGTTAATGTTTACAATTGAGGCCGAACTTCTCTGGCGTCTTTTGTGTGAATCAGTTAAAATCCTAACCGTTCCAGTACTTACTTGTAACAAAACTCTCTAATTGTGGTAAAACTCTTAAAATACGTAGTTAGAGTTTCCAGAAATGATTAAAAACTTGTAAGAAACCCTTGAAATAAAAGCAAATGGATTCGTAATACATTTCCTGCCGTTTTTTAATCCCAGACATTACCAGTGGAAAGCTGGTAAATGACCAGAAAACTGATAATATTTACAACTCCGGACACTTTAGGGAGCATTTTCACTTGAATTTGCTTTCAAATGTTAGGAATTCATGTTTATACAGCTCAAAGTTTCTGTAGAAGGTCTGTAAGGAATGACTATACTGCCTATGTTTACAATTGAGGCCGAACTTCTCTGGCGTCTTTTGTGTGAATCAGTTAAAATCCTTATGGTTCCAGTACTTACTTGTTACAAAACTCTCTAATTGTGGTAAAACTCTTAAAATACGCAATTTGAGTTTCCAAAAATGATTAAAAACTTGTAAGAAACCCTTGAAATAAAAGTAAATGGATTCGTACTACATTTCCTGCCGTTTTTTACTGACAGACATTACCAGTGGAAAGCTGGTAAATGACCAGAAAACTGATAATATTTACAACTCCGGACACTTTAGGGAGCGTTTTCACTTGAATTTGCTTTCAAATGTTAGGAATTCATGTTTATACAGCTCAAAATTTCTGTAGAAAGACTGTAAGTAAGGACTTCACTGTTAATGTTTACAATTGAGGCCGAACTTCTCTGGCGTCTTTTGTGTGAATCAGTTAAAATCCTAACCGTTCCAGTACTTACTTGTAACAAAACTCTCTAATTGTGGTAAAACTCTTAAAATACGCAATTAGAGTTTCCAGAAATGATTAAAAACTTGTAAGAAACCCTTGAAATAAAAGCAAATGGATTCGTACTACATTTCCTGCCGTTTTTTAATCACAGACTTTACCAGTGGAAAGCTGGTAAATGACCAAAAACTGATAATATTTACAACTCCGGACACTTTAGGGAGAGTTTTCACTTGAATTTGCTTTCAAATGTTAAGAATTCATATTTATACAGCTCAAAATTTCTGTAGAAAGACTGTAAGTAAGGACTTCACTGTTAATGTTTACAATTGAGGCCGAACTTCTCTGGCGTCTTTTGTGTGAATCAGTTAAAATCCTTATGATTCCAGTACTTACTTGTTACAAAACTCTCTAATTGTGGTAAAACCCTTAAAATACGCAAATAGAGTTTCCAGAAATGATTAAAAACTTGTAAGCAACCCTTGAAATAAAAGTAAATGGATTCGTACTACATTTCCTGCCATTTTTTTACTGACAGACATTACCAGTGGAAAACTGGTAAATGACCCAAACCTGATAATATTTACAACTCCGGACACTTTAGGGAGCGTTTTCACTTGAATTTGCTTTCAAATGTTAGGAATTCATATATATACAGCTCAAAATTTCTGTAGAAAGATTGTAAGTAAGGACTTCACTGTTAATGTTTACAATTGAGGCCGAACTTCTCTGGCGTCTTTTGTGTGAATCAGTTAAAATCCTAACCGTTCCAGTACTTACTTGTAACAAAACTCTCTAATTGTGGTAAAACTCTTAAAATACGCAGTTAGAGTTTCCAGAAATGATTAAAAACTTGTAAGAAACCCTTGAAATAAAAGCAAATGGATTCGTAATACATTTCCTGCCGTTTTTTAATCCCAGACATTACCAGTGGAAAGCTGGTAAATGACCAGAAAACTGATAATATTTACAACTCCGGACACTTTAGGGAGCGTTTTCACTTGAATTTGCTTTCAAATGTTAGGAGTTCATGTTTATACAGCTCAAAGTTTCGGTAGAAGGTCTGTAAGGAATGACTATACTGCCTATGTTTACAATTGAGGCCGAACTTCTCTGGCGTCTTTTGTGTGAATCAGTTAAAATCCTAACAGTTCCAGTACTTACTTGTAACAAAACTCTCTAATTGTGGTAAAACTTTTAAAATACACAATTAGAGTTTCCAGAAATGATTATAAACTTGTAAGAAACCCTTGAAATAAAAGTAAATGGATTCGTACTACATTTCCTGCCGTTTTTTAATCACAGATTTTACCAGTGGAAAGCTGGTAAATGAACAAAAACTGATAATATTTACAACTCCGGAAACTTTAGGGAGCGTTTTCACTTGAATTTGCTTTCAAATGTTAGGAATTCATGTTTATACAGCTCAAAGTTTCGGTAGAAGGTCTGTAAGGAATGACAATACTGCCTATGCCTACAATTGAGGCCGAACTTCTCTGGCATCTTTTGTGTGAATCAGTTAAAATCCTTACGGTTCCAGGACTTACTTGTAAGAAAACTCTCTAATTGTGGTAAAACTCTTAAAATACGCAATTTGAGTTTCCAGAAATGATTAAAAACTTGTAAGAAACCCTTGAAATAAAAGTAAATGGATTCGTACTACATTTCCTGCCATTTTTTAATCCCAGACATTACCAGTGGAAAGCTGGTAAATGACCAAAAACTGATAATATTTACAACTCCGGACACTTTAGGGAGCGTTTTCACTTGAATTTGCTTTCAAATGTTAAGAATTCATATTTATACAGCTCAAAATTTCTGTAGAAAGACTGTAAGTAAGGACTTCACTGTTAATGTTTACAATTGAGGCCGAACTTCTCTGGCGTCTTTTGTGTGAATCAGTTAAAATCCTTATGATTCCAGTACTTACTTGTTACAAAACTCTCTAATTGTGGTAAAACTCTTAAAATACGCAAATAGAGTTTCCAGAAATGATTAAAAACTTGTAAGCAACCCTTGAAATAAAAGTAAATGGATTCGTACTACATTTCCTGCCATTTTTTTACTGACAGACATTACCAGTGGAAAACTGGTAAATGACCCAAACCTGATAATATTTACAACTCCGGACACTTTAGGGAGCGTTTTCACTTGAATTTGCTTTCAAATGTTAGGAATTCATATATATACAGCTCAAAATTTCTGTAGAAAGACTGTAAGTAAGGACTTCACTGTTAATGTTTACAATTGAGGCCGAACTTCTCTGGCGTCTTTTGTGTGAATCAGTTAAAATCCTAACCGTTCCAGTACTTACTTGTAACAAAACTCTCTAATTGTGGTAAAACTCTTAAAATACGTAGTTAGAGTTTCCAGAAATGATTAAAAACTTGTAAGAAACCCTTGAAATAAAAGCAAATGGATTCGTAATACATTTCCTGCCGTTTTTTAATCCCAGACATTACCAGTGGAAAGCTGGTAAATGACCAGAAAACTGATAATATTTACAACTCCGGACACTTTAGGGAGCATTTTCACTTGAATTTGCTTTCAAATGTTAGGAATTCATGTTTATACAGCTCAAAATTTCTGTAGAAAGACTGTAAGTAAGGACTTCACTGCTAATGTTTACAATTGAGGCCGAACTTCTCTGGCGTCTTTTGTGTGAATCAGTTAAAATCCTAACAGTTCCAGTACTTACTTGTAACAAAACTCTCTAATTGTGGTAAAACTCTTAAAATACACAATTAGAGTTTCCAGAAATGATTATAAACTTGTAAGAAACCCTTGAAATAAAAGTAAAAGGATTCGTACTACATTTCCTGCCGTTTTTTAATCACAGATTTTACCAGTGGAAAGCTGGTAAATGAACAAAAACTGATAATATTTACAACTCCGGACACTTTAGGGAGCGTTTTCACATGAATTTGCTTTCAAATGTTAGGAATTCATGTTTATACAGCTCAAAGTTTCGGTAGAAGGTCTGTAAGGAATGACTATACTGCCTATGCTTACAATTGAGGCCGAACTTCTCTGGCATCTTTTGTGTGAATCAGTTAAAATCCTTACGGTTCCAGGACTTACTTGTAAGAAAACTCTCTAATTGTGGTAAAACTCTTAAAATACGCAATTTGAGTTTCCAGAAATGATTAAAAACTTGTAAGAAACCCTTGAAATAAAAGTAAATGGATTCGTACTACATTTCCTGCCATTTTTTAATCCCAGACATTACCAGTGGAAAGCTGGTAAATGACCAAAAACTGATAATATTTACAACTCCGGACACTTTAGGGAGCGTTTTCACTTGAATTTGCTTTCAAGTGTTAAGAATTCATATTTATACAGCTCAAAATTTCTGTAGAAAGACTGTAAGTAAGGACTTCACTGTTAATGTTTACAATTGAGGCCGAACTTCTCTGGCGTCTTTTGTGTGAATCAGTTAAAATCCTTATGATTCCAGTACTTACTTGTTACAAAACTCTCTAATTGTGGTAAAACTCTTAAAATACGCAAATAGAGTTTCCAGAAATGATTAAAAACTTGTAAGCAACCCTTGAAATAAAAGTAAATGGATTCGTACTACATTTCCTGCCATTTTTTTACTGACAGACATTACCAGTGGAAAACTGGTAAATGACCCAAACCTGATAATATTTACAACTCCGGACACTTTAGGGAGCGTTTTCACTTGAATTTGCTTTCAAATGTTAGGAATTCATATATATACAGCTCAAAATTTCTGTAGAAAGACTGTAAGTAAGGACTTCACTGTTAATGTTTACAATTGAGGCCGAACTTCTCTGGCGTCTCTTGTGTGAATCAGTTAAAATCCTAACCGTTCCAGTACTTACTTGTAACAAAACTCTCTAATTGTGGTAAAACTCTTAAAATACGCAATTAGAGTTTCCAGAAATGATTAAAAACTTGTAAGAAACCCTTGAAATAAAAGCAAATGGATTCGTACTACATTTCCTGCCGTTTTTTAATCACAGACTTTACCAGTGGAAAGCTGGTAAATGACCAGAAAACTGATAATATTTACCACTCCGGACACTTTATGGAGCGTTTTCACTTGAATTTGCTTTCAAATATTAGGAATTCATGTTTATACAGCTCAAAATTTCTGTAGAAAGACTGTAAGTAAGGACTTCACTGCTAATGTTTACAATGGAGGCCGAACTTCTCTGGCGTCTTTTGTGTGAATCACTTAAAATCCTTACGGTTCCATTACTTACTTGTAAGAAAACCCTCTAATTGTGGTAAAACTCTTAAAATACGCAATTAGAGTTTCCAGAAATGATTAAAAACTTGTAAGAAACCCTTGAAATAAAAGTAAATGGATTCGTACTACATTTCCTGCCGTTTTTTAATCCCAGACATTACCAGTGGAAAGCTGGTAAATGAACAAAAACTGATAATATTTACAACTCCGGAAACTTTAGGGAGCGTTTTCACTTGAATTTGCTTTCAAATGTTAGGAATTCATGTTTATACAGCTCAAAGTTTCGGTAGAAGGTCTGTAAGGAATGACAATACTGCCTATGCCTACAATTGAGGCCGAACTTCTCTAGCATCTTTTGTGTGAATCAGTTAAAATCCTTACGGTTCCAGGACTTACTTGTAAGAAAACTCTCTAATTGTGGTAAAACTCTTAAAATACGCAATTTGAGTTTCCAGAAATGATTAAAAACTTGTAAGAAACCCTTGAAATAAAAGTAAATGGATTCGTACTACATTTCCTGCCATTTTTTAATCCCAGACATTACCAGTGGAAAGCTGGTAAATGACCAAAAACTGATAATATTTACAACTCCGGACACTTTAGGGAGCGTTTTCACTTGAATTTGCTTTCAAATGTTAAGAATTCATATTTATACAGCTCAAAATTTCTGTAGAAAGACTGTAAGTAAGGACTTCACTGTTAATGTTTACAATTGAGGCCGAACTTCTCTGGCGTCTTTTGTGTGAATCAGTTAAAATCCTTATGATTCCAGTACTTACTTGTTACAAAACTCTCTAATTGTGGTAAAACCCTTAAAATACGCAAATAGAGTTTCCAGAAATGATTAAAAACTTGTAAGCAACCCTTGAAATAAAAGTAAATGGATTCGTACTACATTTCCTGCCATTTTTTTACTGACAGACATTACCAGTGGAAAACTGGTAAATGACCCAAACCTGATAATATTTACAACTCCGGACACTTTAGGGAGCGTTTTCACTTGAATTTGCTTTCAAATGTTAGGAATTCATATATATACAGCTCAAAATTTCTGTAGAAAGATTGTAAGTAAGGACTTCACTGTTAATGTTTACAATTGAGGCCGAACTTCTCTGGCGTCTTTTGTGTGAATCAGTTAAAATCCTAACCGTTCCAGTACTTACTTGTAACAAAACTCTCTAATTGTGGTAAAACTCTTAAAATACGCAGTTAGAGTTTCCAGAAATGATTAAAAACTTGTAAGAAACCCTTGAAATAAAAGCAAATGGATTCGTAATACATTTCCTGCCGTTTTTTAATCCCAGACATTACCAGTGGAAAGCTGGTAAATGACCAGAAAACTGATAATATTTACAACTCCGGACACTTTAGGGAGCGTTTTCACTTGAATTTGCTTTCAAATGTTAGGAGTTCATGTTTATACAGCTCAAAGTTTCGGTAGAAGGTCTGTAAGGAATGACTATACTGCCTATGTTTACAATTGAGGCCGAACTTCTCTGGCGTCTTTTGTGTGAATCAGTTAAAATCCTAACAGTTCCAGTACTTACTTGTAACAAAACTCTCTAATTGTGGTAAAACTTTTAAAATACACAATTAGAGTTTCCAGAAATGATTATAAACTTGTAAGAAACCCTTGAAATAAAAGTAAATGGATTCGTACTACATTTCCTGCCGTTTTTTAATCACAGATTTTACCAGTGGAAAGCTGGTAAATGAACAAAAACTGATAATATTTACAACTCCGGAAACTTTAGGGAGCGTTTTCACTTGAATTTGCTTTCAAATGTTAGGAATTCATGTTTATACAGCTCAAAGTTTCGGTAGAAGGTCTGTAAGGAATGACAATACTGCCTATGCCTACAATTGAGGCCGAACTTCTCTGGCATCTTTTGTGTGAATCAGTTAAAATCCTTACGGTTCCAGGACTTACTTGTAAGAAAACTCTCTAATTGTGGTAAAACTCTTAAAATACGCAATTTGAGTTTCCAGAAATGATTAAAAACTTGTAAGAAACCCTTGAAATAAAAGTAAATGGATTCGTACTACATTTCCTGCCATTTTTTAATCCCAGACATTACCAGTGGAAAGCTGGTAAATGACCAAAAACTGATAATATTTACAACTCCGGACACTTTAGGGAGCGTTTTCACTTGAATTTGCTTTCAAATGTTAAGAATTCATATTTATACAGCTCAAAATTTCTGTAGAAAGACTGTAAGTAAGGACTTCACTGTTAATGTTTACAATTGAGGCCGAACTTCTCTGGCGTCTTTTGTGTGAATCAGTTAAAATCCTTATGATTCCAGTACTTACTTGTTACAAAACTCTCTAATTGTGGTAAAACTCTTAAAATACGCAAATAGAGTTTCCAGAAATGATTAAAAACTTGTAAGCAACCCTTGAAATAAAAGTAAATGGATTCGTACTACATTTCCTGCCATTTTTTTACTGACAGACATTACCAGTGGAAAACTGGTAAATGACCCAAACCTGATAATATTTACAACTCCGGACACTTTAGGGAGCGTTTTCACTTGAATTTGCTTTCAAATGTTAGGAATTCATATATATACAGCTCAAAATTTCTGTAGAAAGACTGTAAGTAAGGACTTCACTGTTAATGTTTACAATTGAGGCCGAACTTCTCTGGCGTCTTTTGTGTGAATCAGTTAAAATCCTAACCGTTCCAGTACTTACTTGTAACAAAACTCTCTAATTGTGGTAAAACTCTTAAAATACGTAGTTAGAGTTTCCAGAAATGATTAAAAACTTGTAAGAAACCCTTGAAATAAAAGCAAATGGATTCGTAATACATTTCCTGCCGTTTTTTAATCCCAGACATTACCAGTGGAAAGCTGGTAAATGACCAGAAAACTGATAATATTTACAACTCCGGACACTTTAGGGAGCATTTTCACTTGAATTTGCTTTCAAATGTTAGGAATTCATGTTTATACAGCTCAAAATTTCTGTAGAAAGACTGTAAGTAAGGACTTCACTGCTAATGTTTACAATTGAGGCCGAACTTCTCTGGCGTCTTTTGTGTGAATCAGTTAAAATCCTAACAGTTCCAGTACTTACTTGTAACAAAACTCTCTAATTGTGGTAAAACTCTTAAAATACACAATTAGAGTTTCCAGAAATGATTATAAACTTGTAAGAAACCCTTGAAATAAAAGTAAAAGGATTCGTACTACATTTCCTGCCGTTTTTTAATCACAGATTTTACCAGTGGAAAGCTGGTAAATGAACAAAAACTGATAATATTTACAACTCCGGACACTTTAGGGAGCGTTTTCACATGAATTTGCTTTCAAATGTTAGGAATTCATGTTTATACAGCTCAAAGTTTCGGTAGAAGGTCTGTAAGGAATGACTATACTGCCTATGCTTACAATTGAGGCCGAACTTCTCTGGCATCTTTTGTGTGAATCAGTTAAAATCCTTACGGTTCCAGGACTTACTTGTAAGAAAACTCTCTAATTGTGGTAAAACTCTTAAAATACGCAATTTGAGTTTCCAGAAATGATTAAAAACTTGTAAGAAACCCTTGAAATAAAAGTAAATGGATTCGTACTACATTTCCTGCCATTTTTTAATCCCAGACATTACCAGTGGAAAGCTGGTAAATGACCAAAAACTGATAATATTTACAACTCCGGACACTTTAGGGAGCGTTTTCACTTGAATTTGCTTTCAAGTGTTAAGAATTCATATTTATACAGCTCAAAATTTCTGTAGAAAGACTGTAAGTAAGGACTTCACTGTTAATGTTTACAATTGAGGCCGAACTTCTCTGGCGTCTTTTGTGTGAATCAGTTAAAATCCTTATGATTCCAGTACTTACTTGTTACAAAACTCTCTAATTGTGGTAAAACTCTTAAAATACGCAAATAGAGTTTCCAGAAATGATTAAAAACTTGTAAGCAACCCTTGAAATAAAAGTAAATGGATTCGTACTACATTTCCTGCCATTTTTTTACTGACAGACATTACCAGTGGAAAACTGGTAAATGACCCAAACCTGATAATATTTACAACTCCGGACACTTTAGGGAGCGTTTTCACTTGAATTTGCTTTCAAATGTTAGGAATTCATATATATACAGCTCAAAATTTCTGTAGAAAGACTGTAAGTAAGGACTTCACTGTTAATGTTTACAATTGAGGCCGAACTTCTCTGGCGTCTCTTGTGTGAATCAGTTAAAATCCTAACCGTTCCAGTACTTACTTGTAACAAAACTCTCTAATTGTGGTAAAACTCTTAAAATACGCAATTAGAGTTTCCAGAAATGATTAAAAACTTGTAAGAAACCCTTGAAATAAAAGCAAATGGATTCGTACTACATTTCCTGCCGTTTTTTAATCACAGACTTTACCAGTGGAAAGCTGGTAAATGACCAGAAAACTGATAATATTTACCACTCCGGACACTTTATGGAGCGTTTTCACTTGAATTTGCTTTCAAATATTAGGAATTCATGTTTATACAGCTCAAAATTTCTGTAGAAAGACTGTAAGTAAGGACTTCACTGCTAATGTTTACAATGGAGGCCGAACTTCTCTGGCGTCTTTTGTGTGAATCACTTAAAATCCTTACGGTTCCATTACTTACTTGTAAGAAAACCCTCTAATTGTGGTAAAACTCTTAAAATACGCAATTAGAGTTTCCAGAAATGATTAAAAACTTGTAAGAAACCCTTGAAATAAAAGTAAATGGATTCGTACTACATTTCCTGCCGTTTTTTAATCCCAGACATTACCAGTGGAAAGCTGGTAAATGAACAAAAACTGATAATATTTACAACTCCGGAAACTTTAGGGAGCGTTTTCACTTGAATTTGCTTTCAAATGTTAGGAATTCATGTTTATACAGCTCAAAGTTTCGGTAGAAGGTCTGTAAGGAATGACAATACTGCCTATGCCTACAATTGAGGCCGAACTTCTCTAGCATCTTTTGTGTGAATCAGTTAAAATCCTTACGGTTCCAGGACTTACTTGTAAGAAAACTCTCTAATTGTGGTAAAACTCTTAAAATACGCAATTTGAGTTTCCAGAAATGATTAAAAACTTGTAAGAAACCCTTGAAATAAAAGTAAATGGATTCGTACTACATTTCCTGCCATTTTTTAATCCCAGACATTACCAGTGGAAAGCTGGTAAATGACCAAAAACTGATAATATTTACAACTCCGGACACTTTAGGGAGCGTTTTCACTTGAATTTGCTTTCAAATGTTAAGAATTCATATTTATACAGCTCAAAATTTCTGTAGAAAGACTGTAAGTAAGGACTTCACTGTTAATGTTTACAATTGAGGCCAAACTTCTCTGGCGTCTTTTGTGTGAATCAGTTAAAATCCTTATGATTCCAGTACTTACTTGTTACAAAACTCTCTAATTGTGGTAAAACTCTTAAAATACGCAATTAGAGTTTCCAGAAATGATTAAAAACTTGTAAGAAACCCTTGAAATAAAAGCAAATGGATTCGTAATACATTTCCTGCCGTTTTTTAATCCCAGACATTACCAGTGGAAAGCTGGTAAATGACCAGAAAACTGATAATATTTACAACTCCGGACACTTTAGGGAGCATTTTCACTTGAATTTGCTTTCAAATGTTAGGAATTCATGTTTATACAGCTCAAAGTTTCTGTAGAAGGTCTGTAAGGAATGACTATACTGCCTATGTTTACAATTGAGGCCGAACTTCTCTGGCGTCTTTTGTGTGAATCAGTTAAAATCCTAACAGTTCCAGTACTTACTTGTAACAAAACTCTCTAATTGTGGTAAAACTTTTAAAATACACAATTAGAGTTTCCAGAAATGATTATAAACTTGTAAGAAACCCTTGAAATAAAAGTAAATGGATTCGTACTACATTTCCTGCCGTTTTTTAATCACAGATTTTACCAGTGGAAAGCTGGTAAATGAACAAAAACTGATAATATTTACAACTCCGGAAACTTTAGGGAGCGTTTTCACTTGAATTTGCTTTCAAATGTTAGGAATTCATGTTTATACAGCTCAAAGTTTCGGTAGAAGGTCTGTAAGGAATGACAATACTGCCTATGCCTACAATTGAGGCCGAACTTCTCTGGCATCTTTTGTGTGAATCAGTTAAAATCCTTACGGTTCCAGGACTTACTTGTAAGAAAACTCTCTAATTGTGGTAAAACTCTTAAAATACGCAATTTGAGTTTCCAGAAATGATTAAAAACTTGTAAGAAACCCTTGAAATAAAAGTAAATGGATTCGTACTACATTTCCTGCCATTTTTTAATCCCAGACATTACCAGTGGAAAGCTGGTAAATGACCAAAAACTGATAATATTTACAACTCCGGACACTTTAGGGAGCGTTTTCACTTGAATTTGCTTTCAAATGTTAAGAATTCATATTTATACAGCTCAAAATTTCTGTAGAAAGACTGTAAGTAAGGACTTCACTGTTAATGTTTACAATTGAGGCCGAACTTCTCTGGCGTCTTTTGTGTGAATCAGTTAAAATCCTTATGATTCCAGTACTTACTTGTTACAAAACTCTCTAATTGTGGTAAAACTCTTAAAATACGCAAATAGAGTTTCCAGAAATGATTAAAAACTTGTAAGCAACCCTTGAAATAAAAGTAAATGGATTCGTACTACATTTCCTGCCATTTTTTTACTGACAGACATTACCAGTGGAAAACTGGTAAATGACCCAAACCTGATAATATTTACAACTCCGGACACTTTAGGGAGCGTTTTCACTTGAATTTGCTTTCAAATGTTAGGAATTCATATATATACAGCTCAAAATTTCTGTAGAAAGACTGTAAGTAAGGACTTCACTGTTAATGTTTACAATTGAGGCCGAACTTCTCTGGCGTCTTTTGTGTGAATCAGTTAAAATCCTAACCGTTCCAGTACTTACTTGTAACAAAACTCTCTAATTGTGGTAAAACTCTTAAAATACGTAGTTAGAGTTTCCAGAAATGATTAAAAACTTGTAAGAAACCCTTGAAATAAAAGCAAATGGATTCGTAATACATTTCCTGCCGTTTTTTAATCCCAGACATTACCAGTGGAAAGCTGGTAAATGACCAGAAAACTGATAATATTTACAACTCCGGACACTTTAGGGAGCATTTTCACTTGAATTTGCTTTCAAATGTTAGGAATTCATGTTTATACAGCTCAAAGTTTCTGTAGAAGGTCTGTAAGGAATGACTATACTGCCTATGTTTACAATTGAGGCCGAACTTCTCTGGCGTCTTTTGTGTGAATCAGTTAAAATCCTTATGGTTCCAGTACTTACTTGTTACAAAACTCTCTAATTGTGGTAAAACTCTTAAAATACGCAATTTGAGTTTCCAAAAATGATTAAAAACTTGTAAGAAACCCTTGAAATAAAAGTAAATGGATTCGTACTACATTTCCTGCCGTTTTTTACTGACAGACATTACCAGTGGAAAGCTGGTAAATGACCAGAAAACTGATAATATTTACAACTCCGGACACTTTAGGGAGCGTTTTCACTTGAATTTGCTTTCAAATGTTAGGAATTCATGTTTATACAGCTCAAAATTTCTGTAGAAAGACTGTAAGTAAGGACTTCACTGTTAATGTTTACAATTGAGGCCGAACTTCTCTGGCGTCTTTTGTGTGAATCAGTTAAAATCCTAACCGTTCCAGTACTTACTTGTAACAAAACTCTCTAATTGTGGTAAAACTCTTAAAATACGCAATTAGAGTTTCCAGAAATGATTAAAAACTTGTAAGAAACCCTTGAAATAAAAGCAAATGGATTCGTACTACATTTCCTGCCGTTTTTTAATCACAGACTTTACCAGTGGAAAGCTGGTAAATGACCAAAAACTGATAATATTTACAACTCCGGACACTTTAGGGAGAGTTTTCACTTGAATTTGCTTTCAAATGTTAAGAATTCATATTTATACAGCTCAAAATTTCTGTAGAAAGACTGTAAGTAAGGACTTCACTGTTAATGTTTACAATTGAGGCCGAACTTCTCTGGCGTCTTTTGTGTGAATCAGTTAAAATCCTTATGATTCCAGTACTTACTTGTTACAAAACTCTCTAATTGTGGTAAAACCCTTAAAATACGCAAATAGAGTTTCCAGAAATGATTAAAAACTTGTAAGCAACCCTTGAAATAAAAGTAAATGGATTCGTACTACATTTCCTGCCATTTTTTTACTGACAGACATTACCAGTGGAAAACTGGTAAATGACCCAAACCTGATAATATTTACAACTCCGGACACTTTAGGGAGCGTTTTCACTTGAATTTGCTTTCAAATGTTAGGAATTCATATATATACAGCTCAAAATTTCTGTAGAAAGATTGTAAGTAAGGACTTCACTGTTAATGTTTACAATTGAGGCCGAACTTCTCTGGCGTCTTTTGTGTGAATCAGTTAAAATCCTAACCGTTCCAGTACTTACTTGTAACAAAACTCTCTAATTGTGGTAAAACTCTTAAAATACGCAGTTAGAGTTTCCAGAAATGATTAAAAACTTGTAAGAAACCCTTGAAATAAAAGCAAATGGATTCGTAATACATTTCCTGCCGTTTTTTAATCCCAGACATTACCAGTGGAAAGCTGGTAAATGACCAGAAAACTGATAATATTTACAACTCCGGACACTTTAGGGAGCGTTTTCACTTGAATTTGCTTTCAAATGTTAGGAGTTCATGTTTATACAGCTCAAAGTTTCGGTAGAAGGTCTGTAAGGAATGACTATACTGCCTATGTTTACAATTGAGGCCGAACTTCTCTGGCGTCTTTTGTGTGAATCAGTTAAAATCCTAACAGTTCCAGTACTTACTTGTAACAAAACTCTCTAATTGTGGTAAAACTTTTAAAATACACAATTAGAGTTTCCAGAAATGATTATAAACTTGTAAGAAACCCTTGAAATAAAAGTAAATGGATTCGTACTACATTTCCTGCCGTTTTTTAATCACAGATTTTACCAGTGGAAAGCTGGTAAATGAACAAAAACTGATAATATTTACAACTCCGGAAACTTTAGGGAGCGTTTTCACTTGAATTTGCTTTCAAATGTTAGGAATTCATGTTTATACAGCTCAAAGTTTCGGTAGAAGGTCTGTAAGGAATGACAATACTGCCTATGCCTACAATTGAGGCCGAACTTCTCTGGCATCTTTTGTGTGAATCAGTTAAAATCCTTACGGTTCCAGGACTTACTTGTAAGAAAACTCTCTAATTGTGGTAAAACTCTTAAAATACGCAATTTGAGTTTCCAGAAATGATTAAAAACTTGTAAGAAACCCTTGAAATAAAAGTAAATGGATTCGTACTACATTTCCTGCCATTTTTTAATCCCAGACATTACCAGTGGAAAGCTGGTAAATGACCAAAAACTGATAATATTTACAACTCCGGACACTTTAGGGAGCGTTTTCACTTGAATTTGCTTTCAAATGTTAAGAATTCATATTTATACAGCTCAAAATTTCTGTAGAAAGACTGTAAGTAAGGACTTCACTGTTAATGTTTACAATTGAGGCCGAACTTCTCTGGCGTCTTTTGTGTGAATCAGTTAAAATCCTTATGATTCCAGTACTTACTTGTTACAAAACTCTCTAATTGTGGTAAAACTCTTAAAATACGCAAATAGAGTTTCCAGAAATGATTAAAAACTTGTAAGCAACCCTTGAAATAAAAGTAAATGGATTCGTACTACATTTCCTGCCATTTTTTTACTGACAGACATTACCAGTGGAAAACTGGTAAATGACCCAAACCTGATAATATTTACAACTCCGGACACTTTAGGGAGCGTTTTCACTTGAATTTGCTTTCAAATGTTAGGAATTCATATATATACAGCTCAAAATTTCTGTAGAAAGACTGTAAGTAAGGACTTCACTGTTAATGTTTACAATTGAGGCCGAACTTCTCTGGCGTCTTTTGTGTGAATCAGTTAAAATCCTAACCGTTCCAGTACTTACTTGTAACAAAACTCTCTAATTGTGGTAAAACTCTTAAAATACGTAGTTAGAGTTTCCAGAAATGATTAAAAACTTGTAAGAAACCCTTGAAATAAAAGCAAATGGATTCGTAATACATTTCCTGCCGTTTTTTAATCCCAGACATTACCAGTGGAAAGCTGGTAAATGACCAGAAAACTGATAATATTTACAACTCCGGACACTTTAGGGAGCATTTTCACTTGAATTTGCTTTCAAATGTTAGGAATTCATGTTTATACAGCTCAAAATTTCTGTAGAAAGACTGTAAGTAAGGACTTCACTGCTAATGTTTACAATTGAGGCCGAACTTCTCTGGCGTCTTTTGTGTGAATCAGTTAAAATCCTAACAGTTCCAGTACTTACTTGTAACAAAACTCTCTAATTGTGGTAAAACTCTTAAAATACACAATTAGAGTTTCCAGAAATGATTATAAACTTGTAAGAAACCCTTGAAATAAAAGTAAAAGGATTCGTACTACATTTCCTGCCGTTTTTTAATCACAGATTTTACCAGTGGAAAGCTGGTAAATGAACAAAAACTGATAATATTTACAACTCCGGACACTTTAGGGAGCGTTTTCACATGAATTTGCTTTCAAATGTTAGGAATTCATGTTTATACAGCTCAAAGTTTCGGTAGAAGGTCTGTAAGGAATGACTATACTGCCTATGCTTACAATTGAGGCCGAACTTCTCTGGCATCTTTTGTGTGAATCAGTTAAAATCCTTACGGTTCCAGGACTTACTTGTAAGAAAACTCTCTAATTGTGGTAAAACTCTTAAAATACGCAATTTGAGTTTCCAGAAATGATTAAAAACTTGTAAGAAACCCTTGAAATAAAAGTAAATGGATTCGTACTACATTTCCTGCCATTTTTTAATCCCAGACATTACCAGTGGAAAGCTGGTAAATGACCAAAAACTGATAATATTTACAACTCCGGACACTTTAGGGAGCGTTTTCACTTGAATTTGCTTTCAAGTGTTAAGAATTCATATTTATACAGCTCAAAATTTCTGTAGAAAGACTGTAAGTAAGGACTTCACTGTTAATGTTTACAATTGAGGCCGAACTTCTCTGGCGTCTTTTGTGTGAATCAGTTAAAATCCTTATGATTCCAGTACTTACTTGTTACAAAACTCTCTAATTGTGGTAAAACTCTTAAAATACGCAAATAGAGTTTCCAGAAATGATTAAAAACTTGTAAGCAACCCTTGAAATAAAAGTAAATGGATTCGTACTACATTTCCTGCCATTTTTTTACTGACAGACATTACCAGTGGAAAACTGGTAAATGACCCAAACCTGATAATATTTACAACTCCGGACACTTTAGGGAGCGTTTTCACTTGAATTTGCTTTCAAATGTTAGGAATTCATATATATACAGCTCAAAATTTCTGTAGAAAGACTGTAAGTAAGGACTTCACTGTTAATGTTTACAATTGAGGCCGAACTTCTCTGGCGTCTCTTGTGTGAATCAGTTAAAATCCTAACCGTTCCAGTACTTACTTGTAACAAAACTCTCTAATTGTGGTAAAACTCTTAAAATACGCAATTAGAGTTTCCAGAAATGATTAAAAACTTGTAAGAAACCCTTGAAATAAAAGCAAATGGATTCGTACTACATTTCCTGCCGTTTTTTAATCACAGACTTTACCAGTGGAAAGCTGGTAAATGACCAGAAAACTGATAATATTTACCACTCCGGACACTTTATGGAGCGTTTTCACTTGAATTTGCTTTCAAATATTAGGAATTCATGTTTATACAGCTCAAAATTTCTGTAGAAAGACTGTAAGTAAGGACTTCACTGCTAATGTTTACAATGGAGGCCGAACTTCTCTGGCGTCTTTTGTGTGAATCACTTAAAATCCTTACGGTTCCATTACTTACTTGTAAGAAAACCCTCTAATTGTGGTAAAACTCTTAAAATACGCAATTAGAGTTTCCAGAAATGATTAAAAACTTGTAAGAAACCCTTGAAATAAAAGTAAATGGATTCGTACTACATTTCCTGCCGTTTTTTAATCCCAGACATTACCAGTGGAAAGCTGGTAAATGAACAAAAACTGATAATATTTACAACTCCGGAAACTTTAGGGAGCGTTTTCACTTGAATTTGCTTTCAAATGTTAGGAATTCATGTTTATACAGCTCAAAGTTTCGGTAGAAGGTCTGTAAGGAATGACAATACTGCCTATGCCTACAATTGAGGCCGAACTTCTCTAGCATCTTTTGTGTGAATCAGTTAAAATCCTTACGGTTCCAGGACTTACTTGTAAGAAAACTCTCTAATTGTGGTAAAACTCTTAAAATACGCAATTTGAGTTTCCAGAAATGATTAAAAACTTGTAAGAAACCCTTGAAATAAAAGTAAATGGATTCGTACTACATTTCCTGCCATTTTTTAATCCCAGACATTACCAGTGGAAAGCTGGTAAATGACCAAAAACTGATAATATTTACAACTCCGGACACTTTAGGGAGCGTTTTCACTTGAATTTGCTTTCAAATGTTAAGAATTCATATTTATACAGCTCAAAATTTCTGTAGAAAGACTGTAAGTAAGGACTTCACTGTTAATGTTTACAATTGAGGCCAAACTTCTCTGGCGTCTTTTGTGTGAATCAGTTAAAATCCTTATGATTCCAGTACTTACTTGTTACAAAACTCTCTAATTGTGGTAAAACTCTTAAAATACGCAATTAGAGTTTCCAGAAATGATTAAAAACTTGTAAGAAACCCTTGAAATAAAAGCAAATGGATTCGTAATACATTTCCTGCCGTTTTTTAATCCCAGACATTACCAGTGGAAAGCTGGTAAATGACCAGAAAACTGATAATATTTACAACTCCGGACACTTTAGGGAGCATTTTCACTTGAATTTGCTTTCAAATGTTAGGAATTCATGTTTATACAGCTCAAAGTTTCTGTAGAAGGTCTGTAAGGAATGACTATACTGCCTATGTTTACAATTGAGGCCGAACTTCTCTGGCGTCTTTTGTGTGAATCAGTTAAAATCCTAACAGTTCCAGTACTTACTTGTAACAAAACTCTCTAATTGTGGTAAAACTTTTAAAATACACAATTAGAGTTTCCAGAAATGATTATAAACTTGTAAGAAACCCTTGAAATAAAAGTAAATGGATTCGTACTACATTTCCTGCCGTTTTTTAATCACAGATTTTACCAGTGGAAAGCTGGTAAATGAACAAAAACTGATAATATTTACAACTCCGGAAACTTTAGGGAGCGTTTTCACTTGAATTTGCTTTCAAATGTTAGGAATTCATGTTTATACAGCTCAAAGTTTCGGTAGAAGGTCTGTAAGGAATGACAATACTGCCTATGCCTACAATTGAGGCCGAACTTCTCTGGCATCTTTTGTGTGAATCAGTTAAAATCCTTACGGTTCCAGGACTTACTTGTAAGAAAACTCTCTAATTGTGGTAAAACTCTTAAAATACGCAATTTGAGTTTCCAGAAATGATTAAAAACTTGTAAGAAACCCTTGAAATAAAAGTAAATGGATTCGTACTACATTTCCTGCCATTTTTTAATCCCAGACATTACCAGTGGAAAGCTGGTAAATGACCAAAAACTGATAATATTTACAACTCCGGACACTTTAGGGAGCGTTTTCACTTGAATTTGCTTTCAAATGTTAAGAATTCATATTTATACAGCTCAAAATTTCTGTAGAAAGACTGTAAGTAAGGACTTCACTGTTAATGTTTACAATTGAGGCCGAACTTCTCTGGCGTCTTTTGTGTGAATCAGTTAAAATCCTTATGATTCCAGTACTTACTTGTTACAAAACTCTCTAATTGTGGTAAAACTCTTAAAATACGCAAATAGAGTTTCCAGAAATGATTAAAAACTTGTAAGCAACCCTTGAAATAAAAGTAAATGGATTCGTACTACATTTCCTGCCATTTTTTTACTGACAGACATTACCAGTGGAAAACTGGTAAATGACCCAAACCTGATAATATTTACAACTCCGGACACTTTAGGGAGCGTTTTCACTTGAATTTGCTTTCAAATGTTAGGAATTCATATATATACAGCTCAAAATTTCTGTAGAAAGACTGTAAGTAAGGACTTCACTGTTAATGTTTACAATTGAGGCCGAACTTCTCTGGCGTCTTTTGTGTGAATCAGTTAAAATCCTAACCGTTCCAGTACTTACTTGTAACAAAACTCTCTAATTGTGGTAAAACTCTTAAAATACGTAGTTAGAGTTTCCAGAAATGATTAAAAACTTGTAAGAAACCCTTGAAATAAAAGCAAATGGATTCGTAATACATTTCCTGCCGTTTTTTAATCCCAGACATTACCAGTGGAAAGCTGGTAAATGACCAGAAAACTGATAATATTTACAACTCCGGACACTTTAGGGAGCATTTTCACTTGAATTTGCTTTCAAATGTTAGGAATTCATGTTTATACAGCTCAAAGTTTCTGTAGAAGGTCTGTAAGGAATGACTATACTGCCTATGTTTACAATTGAGGCCGAACTTCTCTGGCGTCTTTTGTGTGAATCAGTTAAAATCCTTATGGTTCCAGTACTTACTTGTTACAAAACTCTCTAATTGTGGTAAAACTCTTAAAATACGCAATTTGAGTTTCCAAAAATGATTAAAAACTTGTAAGAAACCCTTGAAATAAAAGTAAATGGATTCGTACTACATTTCCTGCCGTTTTTTACTGACAGACATTACCAGTGGAAAGCTGGTAAATGACCAGAAAACTGATAATATTTACAACTCCGGACACTTTAGGGAGCGTTTTCACTTGAATTTGCTTTCAAATGTTAGGAATTCATGTTTATACAGCTCAAAATTTCTGTAGAAAGACTGTAAGTAAGGACTTCACTGTTAATGTTTACAATTGAGGCCGAACTGCTCTGGCGTCTCTTGTGTGAATCAGTTAAAATCCTAACCGTTCCAGTACTTACTTGTAACAAAACTCTCTAATTGTGGTAAAACCCTTAAAATACGCAATTAGAGTTTCCAGAAATGATTAAAAACTTGTAAGAAACCCTTGAAATAAAAGCAAATGGATTCGTACTACATTTCCTGCCGTTTTTTAATCACAGACATTACCAGTGGAAAGCTGGTAAATGACCAGAAAACTGATAATATTTACTACTCCGGACACTTTAGGGAGCGTTTTCACTTGAATTTGCTTTCAAATATTAGGAATTCATGTTTATACAGCTCAAAATTTCTGTAGAAAGACTGTAAGTAAGGACTTCACTGCTAATGTTTACAATTGAGGCCGAACTTCTCTGGCATCTTTTGTGTGAATCAGTTAAAATCCTTACGGTTCCAGGACTTACTTGTAAGAAAACTCTCTAATTGTGGTAAAACTCTTAAAATACGCAATTTGAGTTTCCAGAAATGATTAAAAACTTGTAAGAAACCCTTGAAATAAAAGTAAATGGATTCGTACTACATTTCCTGCCATTTTTTAATCCCAGACATTACCAGTGGAAAGCTGGTAAATGACCAAAAACTGATAATATTTACAACTCCGGACACTTTAGGGAGCGTTTTCACTTGAATTTGCTTTCAAGTGTTAAGAATTCATATTTATACAGCTCAAAATTTCTGTAGAAAGACTGTAAGTAAGGACTTCACTGTTAATGTTTACAATTGAGGCCGAACTTCTCTGGCGTCTTTTGTGTGAATCAGTTAAAATCCTTATGATTCCAGTACTTACTTGTTACAAAACTCTCTAATTGTGGTAAAACTCTTAAAATACGCAAATAGAGTTTCCAGAAATGATTAAAAACTTGTAAGCAACCCTTGAAATAAAAGTAAATGGATTCGTACTACATTTCCTGCCATTTTTTTACTGACAGACATTACCAGTGGAAAACTGGTAAATGACCCAAACCTGATAATATTTACAACTCCGGACACTTTAGGGAGCGTTTTCACTTGAATTTGCTTTCAAATGTTAGGAATTCATATATATACAGCTCAAAATTTCTGTAGAAAGACTGTAAGTAAGGACTTCACTGTTAATGTTTACAATTGAGGCCGAACTTCTCTGGCGTCTCTTGTGTGAATCAGTTAAAATCCTAACCGTTCCAGTACTTACTTGTAACAAAACTCTCTAATTGTGGTAAAACTCTTAAAATACGCAATTAGAGTTTCCAGAAATGATTAAAAACTTGTAAGAAACCCTTGAAATAAAAGCAAATGGATTCGTACTACATTTCCTGCCGTTTTTTAATCACAGACTTTACCAGTGGAAAGCTGGTAAATGACCAGAAAACTGATAATATTTACCACTCCGGACACTTTATGGAGCGTTTTCACTTGAATTTGCTTTCAAATATTAGGAATTCATGTTTATACAGCTCAAAATTTCTGTAGAAAGACTGTAAGTAAGGACTTCACTGCTAATGTTTACAATGGAGGCCGAACTTCTCTGGCGTCTTTTGTGTGAATCACTTAAAATCCTTACGGTTCCATTACTTACTTGTAAGAAAACCCTCTAATTGTGGTAAAACTCTTAAAATACGCAATTAGAGTTTCCAGAAATGATTAAAAACTTGTAAGAAACCCTTGAAATAAAAGTAAATGGATTCGTACTACATTTCCTGCCGTTTTTTAATCCCAGACATTACCAGTGGAAAGCTGGTAAATGAACAAAAACTGATAATATTTACAACTCCGGAAACTTTAGGGAGCGTTTTCACTTGAATTTGCTTTCAAATGTTAGGAATTCATGTTTATACAGCTCAAAGTTTCGGTAGAAGGTCTGTAAGGAATGACAATACTGCCTATGCCTACAATTGAGGCCGAACTTCTCTAGCATCTTTTGTGTGAATCAGTTAAAATCCTTACGGTTCCAGGACTTACTTGTAAGAAAACTCTCTAATTGTGGTAAAACTCTTAAAATACGCAATTTGAGTTTCCAGAAATGATTAAAAACTTGTAAGAAACCCTTGAAATAAAAGTAAATGGATTCGTACTACATTTCCTGCCATTTTTTAATCCCAGACATTACCAGTGGAAAGCTGGTAAATGACCAAAAACTGATAATATTTACAACTCCGGACACTTTAGGGAGCGTTTTCACTTGAATTTGCTTTCAAATGTTAAGAATTCATATTTATACAGCTCAAAATTTCTGTAGAAAGACTGTAAGTAAGGACTTCACTGTTAATGTTTACAATTGAGGCCGAACTTCTCTGGCGTCTTTTGTGTGAATCAGTTAAAATCCTTATGATTCCAGTACTTACTTGTTACAAAACTCTCTAATTGTGGTAAAACTCTTAAAATACGCAATTAGAGTTTCCAGAAATGATTAAAAACTTGTAAGAAACCCTTGAAATAAAAGCAAATGGATTCGTAATACATTTCCTGCCGTTTTTTAATCCCAGACATTACCAGTGGAAAGCTGGTAAATGACCAGAAAACTGATAATATTTACAACTCCGGACACTTTAGGGAGCATTTTCACTTGAATTTGCTTTCAAATGTTAGGAATTCATGTTTATACAGCTCAAAGTTTCTGTAGAAGGTCTGTAAGGAATGACTATACTGCCTATGTTTACAATTGAGGCCGAACTTCTCTGGCGTCTTTTGTGTGAATCAGTTAAAATCCTTATGGTTCCAGTACTTACTTGTTACAAAACTCTCTAATTGTGGTAAAACTCTTAAAATACGCAATTTGAGTTTCCAAAAATGATTAAAAACTTGTAAGAAACCCTTGAAATAAAAGTAAATGGATTCGTACTACATTTCCTGCCGTTTTTTACTGACAGACATTACCAGTGGAAAGCTGGTAAATGACCAGAAAACTGATAATATTTACAACTCCGGACACTTTAGGGAGCGTTTTCACTTGAATTTGCTTTCAAATGTTAGGAATTCATGTTTATACAGCTCAAAATTTCTGTAGAAAGACTGTAACTAAGGACTTCACTGTTAATGTTTACAATTGAGGCCGAACTTCTCTGGCGTCTTTTGTGTGAATCAGTTAAAATCCTAACCGTTCCAGTACTTACTTGTAACAAAACTCTCTAATTGTGGTAAAACCCTTAAAATACGCAATTAGAGTTTCCAGAAATGATTAAAAACTTGTAAGAAACCCTTGAAATAAAAGCAAATGGATTCGTACTACATTTCCTGCCGTTTTTAATCACAGACATTACCAGTGGAAAGCTGGTAAATGACCAGAAAACTGATAATATTTACTACTCCGGACACTTTAGGGAGCGTTTTCACTTGAATTTGCTTTCAAATATTAGGAATTCATGTTTATACAGCTCAAAATTTCTGTAGAAAGACTGTAAGTAAGGACTTCACTGCTAATGTTTACAATTGAGGCCGAACTTCTCTGGCGTCTTTTGTGTGAATCAGTTAAAATCCTAACAGTTCCAGTACTTACTTGTAACAAAACTCTCTAATTGTGGTAAAACTCTTAAAATACACAATTAGAGTTTCCAGAAATGATTATAAACTTGTAAGAAACCCTTGAAATAAAAGTAAAAGGATTCGTACTACATTTCCTGCCGTTTTTTAATCACAGATTTTACCAGTGGAAAGCTGGTAAATGAACAAAAACTGATAATATTTACAACTCCGGACACTTTAGGGAGCGTTTTCACTTGAATTTGCTTTCAAATGTTAGGAATTCATGTTTATACAGCTCAAAGTTTCGGTAGAAGGTCTGTAAGGAATGACTATACTGCCTATGCTTACAATTGAGGCCGAACTTCTCTGGCATCTTTTGTGTGAATCAGTTAAAATCCTTACGGTTCCAGGACTTACTTGTAAGAAAACTCTCTAATTGTGGTAAAACTCTTAAAATACGCAATTTGAGTTTCCAGAAATGATTAAAAACTTGTAAGAAACCCTTGAAATAAAAGTAAATGGATTCGTACTACATTTCCTGCCATTTTTTAATCCCAGACATTACCAGTGGAAAGCTGGTAAATGAACAAAAACTGATAATATTTACAACTCCGGACACTTTAGGGAGCGTTTTCACTTGAATTTGCTTTCAAGTGTTAAGAATTCATATTTATACAGCTCAAAATTTCTGTAGAAAGACTGTAAGTAAGGACTTCACTGTTAATGTTTACAATTGAGGCCGAACTTCTCTGGCGTCTTTTGTGTGAATCAGTTAAAATCCTTATGATTCCAGTACTTACTTGTTACAAAACTCTCTAATTGTGGTAAAACTCTTAAAATACGCAAATAGAGCTTCCAGAAATGATTAAAAACTTGTAAGCAACCCTTGAAATAAAAGTAAATGGATTCGTACTACATTTCCTGCCATTTTTTTACTGACAGACATTACCAGTGGAAAACTGGTAAATGACCCAAACCTGATAATATTTACAACTCCGGACACTTTAGGGAGCGTTTTCACTTGAATTTGCTTTCAAATGTTAGGAATTCATATATATACACCTCAAAATTTCTGTAGAAAGACTGTAAGTAAGGACTTCACTGTTAATGTTTACAATTGAGGCCGAACTTCTCTGGCGTCTTTTGTGTGAATCAGTTAAAATCCTAACCGTTCCAGTACTTACTTGTAACAAAACTCTCTAATTGTGGTAAAACTCTTAAAATACGTAGTTAGAGTTTCCAGAAATGATTAAAAACTTGTAAGAAACCCTTGAAATAAAAGCAAATGGATTCGTAATACATTTCCTGCCGTTTTTTAATCCCAGACATTACCAGTGGAAAGCTGGTAAATGACCAGAAAACTGATAATATTTACAACTCCGGACACTTTAGGGAGCATTTTCACTTGAATTTGCTTTCAAATGTTAGGAATTCATGTTTATACAGCTCAAAGTTTCTGTAGAAGGTCTGTAAGGAATGACTATACTGCCTATGTTTACAATTGAGGCCGAACTTCTCTGGCGTCTTTTGTGTGAATCAGTTAAAATCCTTATGGTTCCAGTACTTACTTGTTACAAAACTCTCTAATTGTGGTAAAACTCTTAAAATACGCAATTTGAGTTTCCAAAAATGATTAAAAACTTGTAAGAAACCCTTGAAATAAAAGTAAATGGATTCGTACTACATTTCCTGCCGTTTTTTACTGACAGACATTACCAGTGGAAAGCTGGTAAATGACCAGAAAACTGATAATATTTACAACTCCGGACACTTTAGGGAGCGTTTTCACTTGAATTTGCTTTCAAATGTTAGGAATTCATGTTTATACAGCTCAAAATTTCTGTAGAAAGACTGTAAGTAAGGACTTCACTGTTAATGTTTACAATTGAGGCCGAACTTCTCTGGCGTCTTTTGTGTGAATCAGTTAAAATCCTAACCGTTCCAGTACTTACTTGTAACAAAACTCTCTAATTGTGGTAAAACCCTTAAAATACGCAATTAGAGTTTCCAGAAATGATTAAAAACTTGTAAGAAACCCTTGAAATAAAAGCAAATGGATTCGTACTACATTTCCTGCCGTTTTTTAATCACAGACATTACCAGTGGAAAGCTGGTAAATGACCAGAAAACTGATAATATTTACTACTCCGGACACTTTAGGGAGCGTTTTCACTTGAATTTGCTTTCAAATATTAGGAATTCATGTTTATACAGCTCAAAATTTCTGTAGAAAGACTGTAAGTAAGGACTTCACTGCTAATGTTTACAATTGAGGCCGAACTTCTCTGGCGTCTTTTGTGTGAATCAGTTAAAATCCTAACAGTTCCAGTACTTACTTGTAACAAAACTCTCTAATTGTGGTAAAACTCTTAAAATACACAATTAGAGTTTCCAGAAATGATTATAAACTTGTAAGAAACCCTTGAAATAAAAGTAAAAGGATTCGTACTACATTTCCTGCCGTTTTTTAATCACAGATTTTACCAGTGGAAAGCTGGTAAATGAACAAAAACTGATAATATTTACAACTCCGGACACTTTAGGGAGCGTTTTCACTTGAATTTGCTTTCAAATGTTAGGAATTCATGTTTATACAGCTCAAAGTTTCGGTAGAAGGTCTGTAAGGAATGACTATACTGCCTATGCTTACAATTGAGGCCGAACTTCTCTGGCATCTTTTGTGTGAATCAGTTAAAATCCTTACGGTTCCAGGACTTACTTGTAAGAAAACTCTCTAATTGTGGTAAAACTCTTAAAATGCGCAATTTGAGTTTCCAGAAATGATTAAAAACTTGTAAGAAACCCTTGAAATAAAAGTAAATGGATTCGTACTACATTTCCTGCCATTTTTTAATCCCAGACATTACCAGTGGAAAGCTGGTAAATGACCAAAAACTGATAATATTTACAACTCCGGACACTTTAGGGAGCGTTTTCACTTGAATTTGCTTTCAAGTGTTAAGAATTCATATTTATACAGCTCAAAATTTCTGTAGAAAGACTGTAAGTAAGGACTTCACTGTTAATGTTTACAATTGAGGCCGAACTTCTCTGGCGTCTTTTGTGTGAATCAGTTAAAATCCTTATGATTCCAGTACTTACTTGTTACAAAACTCTCTAATTGTGGTAAAACTCTTAAAATACGCAAATAGAGTTTCCAGAAATGATTAAAAACTTGTAAGCAACCCTTGAAATAAAAGTAAATGGATTCGTACTACATTTCCTGCCATTTTTTTACTGACAGACATTACCAGTGAAAACTGGTAAATGACCCAAACCTGATAATATTTACAACTCCGGACACTTTAGGGAGCGTTTTCACTTGAATTTGCTTTCAAATGTTAGGAATTCATATATATACAGCTCAAAATTTCTGTAGAAAGACTGTAAGTAAGGACTTCACTGTTAATGTTTACAATTGAGGCCGAACTTCTCTGGCGTCTCTTGTGTGAATCAGTTAAAATCCTAACCGTTCCAGTACTTACTTGTAACAAAACTCTCTAATTGTGGTAAAACTCTTAAAATACGCAATTAGAGTTTCCAGAAATGATTAAAAACTTGTAAGAAACCCTTGAAATAAAAGCAAATGGATTCGTACTACATTTCCTGCCGTTTTTTAATCACAGACTTTACCAGTGGAAAGCTGGTAAATGACCAGAAAACTGATAATATTTACCACTCCGGACACTTTATGGAGCGTTTTCACTTGAATTTGCTTTCAAATATTAGGAATTCATTTTTATACAGCTCAAAATTTCTGTAGAAAGACTGTAAGTAAGGACTTCACTGCTAATGTTTACAATGGAGGCCGAACTTCTCTGGCGTCTTTTGTGTGAATCACTTAAAATCCTTACGGTTCCATTACTTACTTGTAAGAAAACCCTCTAATTGTGGTAAAACTCTTAAAATACGCAATTAGAGTTTCCAGAAATGATTAAAAACTTGTAAGAAACCCTTGAAATAAAAGTAAATGGATTCGTACTACATTTCCTGCCGTTTTTTAATCCCAGACATTACCAGTGGAAAGCTGGTAAATGACCAGAAAACTGATAATATTTACAACTCCGGACACTTTAGGGAGCGTTTTCACTTGAATTTGCTTTCAAATGTTAGGAGTTCATGTTTATACAGCTCAAAGTTTCTGTAGAAGGTCTGTAAGGAATGACTATACTGCCTATGTTTACAATTGAGGCCGAACTTCTCTGGCGTCTTTTGTGTGAATCAGTTAAAATCCTAACAGTTCCAGTACTTACTTGTAACAAAACTCTCTAATTGTGGTAAAACTCTTAAAATACACAATTAGAGTTTCCAGAAATGATTATAAACTTGTAAGAAACCCTTGAAATAAAAGTAAATGGATTCGTACTACATTTCCTGCCGTTTTTTAATCACAGATTTTACCAGTGGAAAGCTGGTAAATGAACAAAAACTGATAATATTTACAACTCCGGAAACTTTAGGGAGCGTTTTCACTTGAATTTGCTTTCAAATGTTAGGAATTCATGTTTATACAGCTCAAAGTTTCGGTAGAAGGTCTGTAAGGAATGACAATACTGCCTATGCCTACAATTGAGGCCGAACTTCTCTGGCATCTTTTGTGTGAATCAGTTAAAATCCTTACGGTTCCAGGACTTACTTGTAAGAAAACTCTCTAATTGTGGTAAAACTCTTAAAATACGCAATTTGAGTTTCCAGAAATGATTAAAAACTTGTAAGAAACCCTTGAAATAAAAGTAAATGGATTCGTACTACATTTCCTGCCATTTTTTTTACTGACAGACATTACCAGTGGAAAACTGGTAAATGACCCAAACCTGATAATATTTACAACTCCGGACACTTTAGGGAGCGTTTTCACTTGAATTTGCTTTCAAATGTTAGGAGTTCATGTTTATACAGCTCAAAGTTTCTGTAGAAGGTCTATAAGGAATGACTATACTGCCTATGTTTACAATTGAGGCCGAACTTCTCTGGCGTCTTTTGTGTGAATCAGTTAAAATCCTTATGGTTCCAGTACTTACTTGTTACAAAACTCTCTAATTGTGGTAAAACTCTTAAAATACGCAATTTGAGTTTCCAAAAATGATTAAAAACTTGTAAGAAACCCTTGAAATAAAAGTAAATGGATTCGTACTACATTTCCTGCCGTTTTTTACTGACAGACATTACCAGTGGAAAGCTGGTAAATGACCAGAAAACTGATAATATTTACAACTCCGGACACTTTAGGGAGCGTTTTCACTTGAATTTGCTTTCAAATGTTAGGAATTCATGTTTATACAGCTCAAAATTTCTGTAGAAAGACTGTAAGTAAGGACTTCACTGTTAATGTTTACAATTGAGGCCGAACTTCTCTGGCGTCTTTTGTGTGAATCAGTTAAAATCCTAACCGTTCCAGTACTTACTTGTAACAAAACTCTCTAATTGTGGTAAAACCCTTAAAATACGCAATTAGAGTTTCCAGAAATGATTAAAAACTTGTAAGAAACCCTTGAAATAAAAGCAAATGGATTCGTACTACATTTCCTGCCGTTTTTAATCACAGACATTACCAGTGGAAAGCTGGTAAATGACCAGAAAACTGATAATATTTACTACTCCGGACACTTTAGGGAGCGTTTTCACTTGAATTTGCTTTCAAATATTAGGAATTCATGTTTATACAGCTCAAAATTTCTGTAGAAAGACTGTAAGTAAGGACTTCACTGCTAATGTTTACAATTGAGGCCGAACTTCTCTGGCGTCTTTTGTGTGAATCAGTTAAAATCCTAACAGTTCCAGTACTTACTTGTAACAAAACTCTCTAATTGTGGTAAAACTCTTAAAATACACAATTAGAGTTTCCAGAAATGATTATAAACTTGTAAGAAACCCTTGAAATAAAAGTAAAAGGATTCGTACTACATTTCCTGCCGTTTTTTAATCACAGATTTTACCAGTGGAAAGCTGGTAAATGAACAAAAACTGATAATATTTACAACTCCGGACACTTTAGGGAGCGTTTTCACTTGAATTTGCTTTCAAATGTTAGGAATTCATGTTTATACAGCTCAAAGTTTCGGTAGAAGGTCTGTAAGGAATGACTATACTGCCTATGCTTACAATTGAGGCCGAACTTCTCTGGCATCTTTTGTGTGAATCAGTTAAAATCCTTACGGTTCCAGGACTTACTTGTAAGAAAACTCTCTAATTGTGGTAAAACTCTTAAAATACGCAATTTGAGTTTCCAGAAATGATTAAAAACTTGTAAGAAACCCTTGAAATAAAAGTAAATGGATTCGTACTACATTTCCTGCCATTTTTTAATCCCAGACATTACCAGTGGAAAGCTGGTAAATGAACAAAAACTGATAATATTTACAACTCCGGACACTTTAGGGAGCGTTTTCACTTGAATTTGCTTTCAAGTGTTAAGAATTCATATTTATACAGCTCAAAATTTCTGTAGAAAGACTGTAAGTAAGGACTTCACTGTTAATGTTTACAATTGAGGCCGAACTTCTCTGGCGTCTTTTGTGTGAATCAGTTAAAATCCTTATGATTCCAGTACTTACTTGTTACAAAACTCTCTAATTGTGGTAAAACTCTTAAAATACGCAAATAGAGCTTCCAGAAATGATTAAAAACTTGTAAGCAACCCTTGAAATAAAAGTAAATGGATTCGTACTACATTTCCTGCCATTTTTTTACTGACAGACATTACCAGTGGAAAACTGGTAAATGACCCAAACCTGATAATATTTACAACTCCGGACACTTTAGGGAGCGTTTTCACTTGAATTTGCTTTCAAATGTTAGGAATTCATATATATACACCTCAAAATTTCTGTAGAAAGACTGTAAGTAAGGACTTCACTGTTAATGTTTACAATTGAGGCCGAACTTCTCTGGCGTCTTTTGTGTGAATCAGTTAAAATCCTAACCGTTCCAGTACTTACTTGTAACAAAACTCTCTAATTGTGGTAAAACTCTTAAAATACGTAGTTAGAGTTTCCAGAAATGATTAAAAACTTGTAAGAAACCCTTGAAATAAAAGCAAATGGATTCGTAATACATTTCCTGCCGTTTTTTAATCCCAGACATTACCAGTGGAAAGCTGGTAAATGACCAGAAAACTGATAATATTTACAACTCCGGACACTTTAGGGAGCATTTTCACTTGAATTTGCTTTCAAATGTTAGGAATTCATGTTTATACAGCTCAAAGTTTCTGTAGAAGGTCTGTAAGGAATGACTATACTGCCTATGTTTACAATTGAGGCCGAACTTCTCTGGCGTCTTTTGTGTGAATCAGTTAAAATCCTTATGGTTCCAGTACTTACTTGTTACAAAACTCTCTAATTGTGGTAAAACTCTTAAAATACGCAATTTGAGTTTCCAAAAATGATTAAAAACTTGTAAGAAACCCTTGAAATAAAAGTAAATGGATTCGTACTACATTTCCTGCCGTTTTTTACTGACAGACATTACCAGTGGAAAGCTGGTAAATGACCAGAAAACTGATAATATTTACAACTCCGGACACTTTAGGGAGCGTTTTCACTTGAATTTGCTTTCAAATGTTAGGAATTCATGTTTATACAGCTCAAAATTTCTGTAGAAAGACTGTAAGTAAGGACTTCACTGTTAATGTTTACAATTGAGGCCGAACTTCTCTGGCGTCTTTTGTGTGAATCAGTTAAAATCCTAACCGTTCCAGTACTTACTTGTAACAAAACTCTCTAATTGTGGTAAAACCCTTAAAATACGCAATTAGAGTTTCCAGAAATGATTAAAAACTTGTAAGAAACCCTTGAAATAAAAGCAAATGGATTCGTACTACATTTCCTGCCGTTTTTTAATCACAGACATTACCAGTGGAAAGCTGGTAAATGACCAGAAAACTGATAATATTTACTACTCCGGACACTTTAGGGAGCGTTTTCACTTGAATTTGCTTTCAAATATTAGGAATTCATGTTTATACAGCTCAAAATTTCTGTAGAAAGACTGTAAGTAAGGACTTCACTGCTAATGTTTACAATTGAGGCCGAACTTCTCTGGCGTCTTTTGTGTGAATCAGTTAAAATCCTAACAGTTCCAGTACTTACTTGTAACAAAACTCTCTAATTGTGGTAAAACTCTTAAAATACACAATTAGAGTTTCCAGAAATGATTATAAACTTGTAAGAAACCCTTGAAATAAAAGTAAAAGGATTCGTACTACATTTCCTGCCGTTTTTTAATCACAGATTTTACCAGTGGAAAGCTGGTAAATGAACAAAAACTGATAATATTTACAACTCCGGACACTTTAGGGAGCGTTTTCACTTGAATTTGCTTTCAAATGTTAGGAATTCATGTTTATACAGCTCAAAGTTTCGGTAGAAGGTCTGTAAGGAATGACTATACTGCCTATGCTTACAATTGAGGCCGAACTTCTCTGGCATCTTTTGTGTGAATCAGTTAAAATCCTTACGGTTCCAGGACTTACTTGTAAGAAAACTCTCTAATTGTGGTAAAACTCTTAAAATGCGCAATTTGAGTTTCCAGAAATGATTAAAAACTTGTAAGAAACCCTTGAAATAAAAGTAAATGGATTCGTACTACATTTCCTGCCATTTTTTAATCCCAGACATTACCAGTGGAAAGCTGGTAAATGACCAAAAACTGATAATATTTACAACTCCGGACACTTTAGGGAGCGTTTTCACTTGAATTTGCTTTCAAGTGTTAAGAATTCATATTTATACAGCTCAAAATTTCTGTAGAAAGACTGTAAGTAAGGACTTCACTGTTAATGTTTACAATTGAGGCCGAACTTCTCTGGCGTCTTTTGTGTGAATCAGTTAAAATCCTTATGATTCCAGTACTTACTTGTTACAAAACTCTCTAATTGTGGTAAAACTCTTAAAATACGCAAATAGAGTTTCCAGAAATGATTAAAAACTTGTAAGCAACCCTTGAAATAAAAGTAAATGGATTCGTACTACATTTCCTGCCATTTTTTTACTGACAGACATTACCAGTGAAAACTGGTAAATGACCCAAACCTGATAATATTTACAACTCCGGACACTTTAGGGAGCGTTTTCACTTGAATTTGCTTTCAAATGTTAGGAATTCATATATATACAGCTCAAAATTTCTGTAGAAAGACTGTAAGTAAGGACTTCACTGTTAATGTTTACAATTGAGGCCGAACTTCTCTGGCGTCTCTTGTGTGAATCAGTTAAAATCCTAACCGTTCCAGTACTTACTTGTAACAAAACTCTCTAATTGTGGTAAAACTCTTAAAATACGCAATTAGAGTTTCCAGAAATGATTAAAAACTTGTAAGAAACCCTTGAAATAAAAGCAAATGGATTCGTACTACATTTCCTGCCGTTTTTTAATCACAGACTTTACCAGTGGAAAGCTGGTAAATGACCAGAAAACTGATAATATTTACCACTCCGGACACTTTATGGAGCGTTTTCACTTGAATTTGCTTTCAAATATTAGGAATTCATTTTTATACAGCTCAAAATTTCTGTAGAAAGACTGTAAGTAAGGACTTCACTGCTAATGTTTACAATGGAGGCCGAACTTCTCTGGCGTCTTTTGTGTGAATCACTTAAAATCCTTACGGTTCCATTACTTACTTGTAAGAAAACCCTCTAATTGTGGTAAAACTCTTAAAATACGCAATTAGAGTTTCCAGAAATGATTAAAAACTTGTAAGAAACCCTTGAAATAAAAGTAAATGGATTCGTACTACATTTCCTGCCGTTTTTTAATCCCAGACATTACCAGTGGAAAGCTGGTAAATGACCAGAAAACTGATAATATTTACAACTCCGGACACTTTAGGGAGCGTTTTCACTTGAATTTGCTTTCAAATGTTAGGAGTTCATGTTTATACAGCTCAAAGTTTCTGTAGAAGGTCTGTAAGGAATGACTATACTGCCTATGTTTACAATTGAGGCCGAACTTCTCTGGCGTCTTTTGTGTGAATCAGTTAAAATCCTAACAGTTCCAGTACTTACTTGTAACAAAACTCTCTAATTGTGGTAAAACTCTTAAAATACACAATTAGAGTTTCCAGAAATGATTATAAACTTGTAAGAAACCCTTGAAATAAAAGTAAATGGATTCGTACTACATTTCCTGCCGTTTTTTAATCACAGATTTTACCAGTGGAAAGCTGGTAAATGAACAAAAACTGATAATATTTACAACTCCGGAAACTTTAGGGAGCGTTTTCACTTGAATTTGCTTTCAAATGTTAGGAATTCATGTTTATACAGCTCAAAGTTTCGGTAGAAGGTCTGTAAGGAATGACAATACTGCCTATGCCTACAATTGAGGCCGAACTTCTCTGGCATCTTTTGTGTGAATCAGTTAAAATCCTTACGGTTCCAGGACTTACTTGTAAGAAAACTCTCTAATTGTGGTAAAACTCTTAAAATACGCAATTTGAGTTTCCAGAAATGATTAAAAACTTGTAAGAAACCCTTGAAATAAAAGTAAATGGATTCGTACTACATTTCCTGCCATTTTTTTTACTGACAGACATTACCAGTGGAAAACTGGTAAATGACCCAAACCTGATAATATTTACAACTCCGGACACTTTAGGGAGCGTTTTCACTTGAATTTGCTTTCAAATGTTAGGAGTTCATGTTTATACAGCTCAAAGTTTCTGTAGAAGGTCTATAAGGAATGACTATACTGCCTATGTTTACAATTGAGGCCGAACTTCTCTGGCGTCTTTTGTGTGAATCAGTTAAAATCCTAACAGTTCCAGTACTTACTTGTAACAAAACTCTCTAATTGTGGTAAAACTCTTAAAATACACAATTAGAGTTTCCAGAAATGATTAAAAACTTGTAAGAAACCCTTGAAATAAAAGCAAATGGATTCGTAATACATTTCCTGCCGTTTTTTAATCCCAGACATTACCAGTGGAAAGCTGGTAAATGACCAGAAAACTGATAATATTTACAACTCCGGACACTTTAGGGAGCATTTTCACTTGAATTTGCTTTCAAATGTTAGGAATTCATGTTTATACAGCTCAAAGTTTCTGTAGAAGGTCTGTAAGGAATGACTATACTGCCTATGTTTACAATTGAGGCCGAACTTCTCTGGCGTCTTTTGTGTGAATCAGTTAAAATCCTTATGGTTCCAGTACTTACTTGTTACAAAACTCTCTAATTGTGGTAAAACTCTTAAAATACGCAATTTGAGTTTCCAAAAATGATTAAAAACTTGTAAGAAACCCTTGAAATAAAAGTAAATGGATTCGTACTACATTTCCTGCCGTTTTTTACTGACAGACATTACCAGTGGAAAGCTGGTAAATGACCAGAAAACTGATAATATTTACAACTCCGGACACTTTAGGGAGCGTTTTCACTTGAATTTGCTTTCAAATGTTAGGAATTCATGTTTATACAGCTCAAAATTTCTGTAGAAAGACTGTAAGTAAGGACTGCACTGTTAATGTTTACAATTGAGGCCGAACTTCTCTGGCGTCTTTTGTGTGAATCAGTTAAAATCCTAACCGTTCCAGTACTTACTTGTAACAAAACTCTCTAATTGTGGTAAAACCCTTAAAATACGCAATTAGAGTTTCCAGAAATGATTAAAAACTTGTAAGAAACCCTTGAAATAAAAGCAAATGGATTCGTACTACATTTCCTGCCGTTTTTTAATCACAGACATTACCAGTGGAAAGCTGGTAAATGACCAGAAAACTGATAATATTTACTACTCCGGACACTTTAGGGAGCGTTTTCACTTGAATTTGCTTTCAAATATTAGGAATTCATGTTTATACAGCTCAAAATTTCTGTAGAAAGACTGTAAGTAAGGACTTCACTGCTAATGTTTACAATTGAGGCCGAACTTCTCTGGCGTCTTTTGTGTGAATCAGTTAAAATCCTAACAGTTCCAGTACTTACTTGTAACAAAACTCTCTAATTGTGGTAAAACTCTTAAAATACACAATTAGAGTTTCCAGAAATGATTATAAACTTGTAAGAAACCCTTGAAATAAAAGTAAAAGGATTCGTACTACATTTCCTGCCGTTTTTTAATCACAGATTTTACCAGTGGAAAGCTGGTAAATGAACAAAAACTGATAATATTTACAACTCCGGACACTTTAGGGAGCGTTTTCACTTGAATTTGCTTTCAAATGTTAGGAATTCATGTTTATACAGCTCAAAGTTTCGGTAGAAGGTCTGTAAGGAATGACTATACTGCCTATGCTTACAATTGAGGCCGAACTTCTCTGGCATCTTTTGTGTGAATCAGTTAAAATCCTTACGGTTCCAGGACTTACTTGTAAGAAAACTCTCTAATTGTGGTAAAACTCTTAAAATACGCAATTTGAGTTTCCAGAAATGATTAAAAACTTGTAAGAAACCCTTGAAATAAAAGTAAATGGATTCGTACTACATTTCCTGCCATTTTTTTTACTGACAGACATTACCAGTGGAAAGCTGGTAAATGACCAAAAACTGATAATATTTACAACTCCGGACACTTTAGGGAGCGTTTTCACTTGAATTTGCTTTCAAGTGTTAAGAATTCATATTTATACAGCTCAAAATTTCTGTAGAAAGACTGTAAGTAAGGACTTCACTGTTAATGTTTACAATTGAGGCCGAACTTCTCTGGCGTCTTTTGTGTGAATCAGTTAAAATCCTTATGATTCCAGTACTTACTTGTTACAAAACTCTCTAATTGTGGTAAAACTCTTAAAATACGCAATTAGAGTTTCCAGAAATGATTAAAAACTTGTAAGAAACCCTTGAAATAAAAGCAAATGGATTCGTACTACATTTCCTGCCGTTTTTTAATCACAGACTTTACCAGTGGAAAGCTGGTAAATGACCAGAAAACTGATAATATTTACCACTCCGGACACTTTATGGAGCGTTTTCACTTGAATTTGCTTTCAAATATTAGGAATTCATGTTTATACAGCTCAAAATTTCTGTAGAAAGACTGTAAGTAAGGACTTCACTGCTAATGTTTACAATGGAGGCCGAACTTCTCTGGCGTCTTTTGTGTGAATCACTTAAAATCCTTACGGTTCCATTACTTACTTGAAAGAAAACCCTCTAATTGTGGTAAAACTCTTAAAATACGCAATTAGAGTTTCCAGAAATGATTAAAAACTTGTAAGAAACCCTTGAAATAAAAGTAAATGGATTCGTACTACATTTCCTGCCGTTTTTTATCCCAGACATTACCAGTGGAAAGCTGGTAAATGACCAGAAAACTGATAATATTTACAACTCCGGACACTTTACGGAGCGTTTTCACTTGAATTTGCTTTCAAATGTTAGGAATTCATGTTTATACAGCTCAAAGTTTCTTTAGAAGGTCTGTAAGGAATGACTATACTGCCTATGTTTACAATTGAGGCCGAACTTCTCTGGCGTCTTTTGTGTGAATCAGTTAAAATCCTAACGGTTCCAGTACTTACTTGTAAGAAAACTCTCTAATTGTGGTAAAACTCTTAAAATACGCAATTTGAGTTTCCAGAAATGATTAAAAACTTGTAAGAAACCCTTGAAATAAAAGTAAATGGATTCGTCCTACATTTCCTGCCATTTTTTTACTGACAGACATTACCAGTGGAAAACTGGTAAATGAACCAAACCTGATAATATTTACAACTCCGGACACTTTAGGGAGCGTTTTCACTTGAATTTCCTTTCAAATGTTAGGAATTCATATATATACAGCTCAAAATTTCTGTAGAAAGACTGTAAGTAAGGACTTCACTGTTAATGTTTACAATTGAGGCCGAACTTCTCTGGCGTCTTTTGTGTGAATTAGTTAAAATCCTAACCGTTCCAGTACTTACTTGTAACAAAACTCTATAATTGTGGTAAAACTCTTAAAATATGCAGTTAGAGTTTCCAGAAATGATTAAAAACTTGTAAGAAACCCTTGAAATAAAAGCAAATGGATTCGTAATACATTTCCTGCCGTTTTTTAATCCCAGACATTACCAGTGGAAAGCTGGTAAATGACCAGAAAACTGATAATATTTACAACTCCGGACACTTTAGGGAGCGTTTTCACTTGAATTTGCTTTCAAATGTTAGGAATTCATGTTTATACAGCTCAAAGTTTCTGTAGAAGGTCTGTAAGGAATGACTATACTGCCTATGCTTACAATTGAGGCCGAACTTCTCTGGCATCTTTTGTGTGAATCAGTTAAAATCCTTACGGTTCCAGGACTTACTTGTAAGAAAACTCTCTAATTGTGGTAAAACTCTTAAAATACGCAATTTGAGTTTCCAGAAACGATTAAAAACTTGTAAGAAACCCTTGAAATAAAAGTAAATGGATTCGTACTACATTTCCTGCCATTTTTTAATCCCAGACATTACCAGTGGAAAGCTGGTAAATGACCAAAAACTGATAATATTTACAACTCCGGACACTTTAGGGAGCGTTTTCACTTGAATTTGCTTTCAAATGTTAGGAATTCATGTTTATACAGCTCAAAATTTCTGTAGAAAGACTGTAAGTAAGGACTTCACTGTTAATGTTTACAATTGAGGCCGAACTTCTCTGGCGTCTGTTGTGTGAATTAGTTAAAATCCTAACCGTTCCAGTACTTACTTGTAACAAAACTCTATAATTGTGGTAAAACTCTTAAAATATGCAGTTAGAGTTTCCAGAAATGATTAAAAACTTGTAAGAAACCCTTGAAATAAAAGCAAATGGATTCGTAATACATTTCCTGCCGTTTTTTAATCCCAGACATTACCAGTGGAAAGCTGGTAAATGACCAGAAAACTGATAATATTTACAACTCCGGACACTTTAGGGAGCGTTTTCACTTGAATTTGCTTTCAAATGTTAGGAATTCATGTTTATACAGCTCAAAGTTTCTGTAGAAGGTCTGTAAGGAATGACTATACTGCCTATGCTTACAATTGAGGCCGAACTTCTCTGGCATCTTTTGTGTGAATCAGTTAAAATCCTTACGGTTCCAGGACTTACTTGTAAGAAAACTCTCTAATTGTGGTAAAACTCTTAAAATACGCAATTTGAGTTTCCAGAAACGATTAAAAACTTGTAAGAAACCCTTGAAATAAAAGTAAATGGATTCGTACTACATTTCCTGCCATTTTTTAATCCCAGACATTACCAGTGGAAAGCTGGTAAATGACCAAAAACTGATAATATTTACAACTCCGGACACTTTAGGGAGCGTTTTCACTTGAATTTGCTTTCAAATGTTAGGAATTCATGTTTATACAGCTCAAAATTTCTGTAGAAAGACTGTAAGTAAGGACTTCACTGTTAATGTTTACAATTGAGGCCGAACTTCTCTGGCGTCTGTTGTGTGAATCAGTTAAAATCCTAACCGTTCCAGTACTTACTTGTAACAAAACAATCTAATTGTGGTAAAACCCTTAAAATACGCAATTAGAGTTTCCAGAAATGATTAAAAACTTGTAAGAAACCCTTGAAATAAAAGCAAATGGATTCGTACTACATTTCCTGCCGTTTTTTAATCACAGACATTACCAGTTGAAAGCTGGTAAATGACCAGAAAACTGATAATATTTACTACTCCGGACACTTTAGGGAGCGTTTTCACTTGAATTTGCTTTCAAATATTAGGAATTCATGTTTATACAGCTCAAAATTTCTGTAGAAAGACTGTAAGTAAGGACTTCACTGCTAATGTTTACAATTGAGGCCGAACTTCTCTGGCATCTTTTGTGTGAATCAGTTAAAATCCTTACGGTTCCAGGACTTACTTGTAAGAAAACTCTCTAATTGTGGTAAAACTCTTAAAATACGCAATTTGAGTTTCCAGAAATGATTAAAAACTTGTAAGAAACCCTTGAAATAAAAGTAAATGGATTCGTACTACATTTCCTGCCATTTTTTTTACTGACAGACATTACCAGTGGAAAACTGGTAAATGACCCAAACCTGATAATATTTACAACTCCGGACACTTTAGGGAGCGTTTTCACTTGAATTTGCTTTCAAATGTTAGGAGTTCATGTTTATACAGCTCAAAGTTTCTGTAGAAGGTCTGTAAGGAATGACTATACTGCCTATGTTTACAATTGAGGCCGAACTTCTCTGGCGTCTTTTGTGTGAATCAGTTAAAATCCTAACAGTTCCAGTACTTACTTGTAACAAAACTCTCTAATTGTGGTAAAACTCTTAAAATACACAATTAGAGTTTCCAGAAATGATTAAAAACTTGTAAGAAACCCTTGAAATAAAAGCAAATGGATTCGTACTACATTTCCTGCCGTTTTTTACTGACAGACATTACCAGTGGAAAGCTGGTAAATGACCAGAAAACTGATAATATTTACAACTCCGGACACTTTAGGGAGCGTTTTCACTTGAATTTGCTTTCAAATGTTAGGAATTCATGTTTATACAGCTCAAAATTTCTGTAGAAAGACTGTAAGTAAGGACTGCACTGTTAATGTTTACAATTGAGGCCGAACTTCTCTGGCGTCTTTTGTGTGAATCAGTTAAAATCCTAACCGTTCCAGTACTTACTTGTAACAAAACTCTCTAATTGTGGTAAAACCCTTAAAATACGCAATTAGAGTTTCCAGAAATGATTAAAAACTTGTAAGAAACCCTTGAAATAAAAGCAAATGGATTCGTACTACATTTCCTGCCGTTTTTTAATCACAGACATTACCAGTGGAAAGCTGGTAAATGACCAGAAAACTGATAATATTTACTACTCCGGACACTTTAGGGAGCGTTTTCACTTGAATTTGCTTTCAAATATTAGGAATTCATGTTTATACAGCTCAAAATTTCTGTAGAAAGACTGTAAGTAAGGACTTCACTGCTAATGTTTACAATTGAGGCCGAACTTCTCTGGCGTCTTTTGTGTGAATCAGTTAAAATCCTAACAGTTCCAGTACTTACTTGTAACAAAACTCTCTAATTGTGGTAAAACTCTTAAAATACACAATTAGAGTTTCCAGAAATGATTATAAACTTGTAAGAAACCCTTGAAATAAAAGTAAAAGGATTCGTACTACATTTCCTGCCGTTTTTTAATCACAGATTTTACCAGTGGAAAGCTGGTAAATGAACAAAAACTGATAATATTTACAACTCCGGACACTTTAGGGAGCGTTTTCACTTGAATTTGCTTTCAAATGTTAGGAATTCATGTTTATACAGCTCAAAGTTTCGGTAGAAGGTCTGTAAGGAATGACTATACTGCCTATGCTTACAATTGAGGCCGAACTTCTCTGGCATCTTTTGTGTGAATCAGTTAAAATCCTTACGGTTCCAGGACTTACTTGTAAGAAAACTCTCTAATTGTGGTAAAACTCTTAAAATACGCAATTTGAGTTTCCAGAAATGATTAAAAACTTGTAAGAAACCCTTGAAATAAAAGTAAATGGATTCGTACTACATTTCCTGCCATTTTTTTTACTGACAGACATTACCAGTGGAAAGCTGGTAAATGACCAAAAACTGATAATATTTACAACTCCGGACACTTTAGGGAGCGTTTTCACTTGAATTTGCTTTCAAGTGTTAAGAATTCATATTTATACAGCTCAAAATTTCTGTAGAAAGACTGTAAGTAAGGACTTCACTGTTAATGTTTACAATTGAGGCCGAACTTCTCTGGCGTCTTTTGTGTGAATCAGTTAAAATCCTTATGATTCCAGTACTTACTTGTTACAAAACTCTCTAATTGTGGTAAAACTCTTAAAATACGCAATTAGAGTTTCCAGAAATGATTAAAAACTTGTAAGAAACCCTTGAAATAAAAGCAAATGGATTCGTACTACATTTCCTGCCGTTTTTTAATCACAGACTTTACCAGTGGAAAGCTGGTAAATGACCAGAAAACTGATAATATTTACCACTCCGGACACTTTATGGAGCGTTTTCACTTGAATTTGCTTTCAAATATTAGGAATTCATGTTTATACAGCTCAAAATTTCTGTAGAAAGACTGTAAGTAAGGACTTCACTGCTAATGTTTACAATGGAGGCCGAACTTCTCTGGCGTCTTTTGTGTGAATCACTTAAAATCCTTACGGTTCCATTACTTACTTGAAAGAAAACCCTCTAATTGTGGTAAAACTCTTAAAATACGCAATTAGAGTTTCCAGAAATGATTAAAAACTTGTAAGAAACCCTTGAAATAAAAGTAAATGGATTCGTACTACATTTCCTGCCGTTTTTTATCCCAGACATTACCAGTGGAAAGCTGGTAAATGACCAGAAAACTGATAATATTTACAACTCCGGACACTTTACGGAGCGTTTTCACTTGAATTTGCTTTCAAATGTTAGGAATTCATGTTTATACAGCTCAAAGTTTCTTTAGAAGGTCTGTAAGGAATGACTATACTGCCTATGTTTACAATTGAGGCCGAACTTCTCTGGCGTCTTTTGTGTGAATCAGTTAAAATCCTAACGGTTCCAGTACTTACTTGTAAGAAAACTCTCTAATTGTGGTAAAACTCTTAAAATACGCAATTTGAGTTTCCAGAAATGATTAAAAACTTGTAAGAAACCCTTGAAATAAAAGTAAATGGATTCGTCCTACATTTCCTGCCATTTTTTTACTGACAGACATTACCAGTGGAAAACTGGTAAATGAACCAAACCTGATAATATTTACAACTCCGGACACTTTAGGGAGCGTTTTCACTTGAATTTCCTTTCAAATGTTAGGAATTCATATATATACAGCTCAAAATTTCTGTAGAAAGACTGTAAGTAAGGACTTCACTGTTAATGTTTACAATTGAGGCCGAACTTCTCTGGCGTCTTTTGTGTGAATTAGTTAAAATCCTAACCGTTCCAGTACTTACTTGTAACAAAACTCTATAATTGTGGTAAAACTCTTAAAATATGCAGTTAGAGTTTCCAGAAATGATTAAAAACTTGTAAGAAACCCTTGAAATAAAAGCAAATGGATTCGTAATACATTTCCTGCCGTTTTTTAATCCCAGACATTACCAGTGGAAAGCTGGTAAATGACCAGAAAACTGATAATATTTACAACTCCGGACACTTTAGGGAGCGTTTTCACTTGAATTTGCTTTCAAATGTTAGGAATTCATGTTTATACAGCTCAAAGTTTCTGTAGAAGGTCTGTAAGGAATGACTATACTGCCTATGCTTACAATTGAGGCCGAACTTCTCTGGCATCTTTTGTGTGAATCAGTTAAAATCCTTACGGTTCCAGGACTTACTTGTAAGAAAACTCTCTAATTGTGGTAAAACTCTTAAAATACGCAATTTGAGTTTCCAGAAACGATTAAAAACTTGTAAGAAACCCTTGAAATAAAAGTAAATGGATTCGTACTACATTTCCTGCCATTTTTTAATCCCAGACATTACCAGTGGAAAGCTGGTAAATGACCAAAAACTGATAATATTTACAACTCCGGACACTTTAGGGAGCGTTTTCACTTGAATTTGCTTTCAAATGTTAGGAATTCATGTTTATACAGCTCAAAATTTCTGTAGAAAGACTGTAAGTAAGGACTTCACTGTTAATGTTTACAATTGAGGCCGAACTTCTCTGGCGTCTGTTGTGTGAATCAGTTAAAATCCTAACCGTTCCAGTACTTACTTGTAACAAAACAATCTAATTGTGGTAAAACCCTTAAAATACGCAATTAGAGTTTCCAGAAATGATTAAAAACTTGTAAGAAACCCTTGAAATAAAAGCAAATGGATTCGTACTACATTTCCTGCCGTTTTTTAATCACAGACATTACCAGTTGAAAGCTGGTAAATGACCAGAAAACTGATAATATTTACTACTCCGGACACTTTAGGGAGCGTTTTCACTTGAATTTGCTTTCAAATATTAGAAATTCATGTTTATACAGCTCAAAATTTCTGTAGAAAGACTGTAAGTAAGGACTTCACTGCTAATGTTTACAATTGAGGCCGAACTTCTCTGGCATCTTTTGTGTGAATCAGTTAAAATCCTTACGGTTCCAGGACTTACTTGTAAGAAAAGTCTCTAATTGTGGTAAAACTCTTAAAATACGCAATTTGAGTTTCCAGAAATGATTAAAAACTTGTAAGAAACCCTTGAAATAAAAGTAAATGGATTCGTACTACATTTCCTGCCATTTTTTTACTGACAGACATTACCAGTGGAAAACTGGTAAATGACCCAAACCTGATAATATTTACAACTCCGGACACTTTAGGGAGCGTTTTCACTTGAATTGCCTTTCAAATGTTAGGAATTCATATATATACAGCTCAAAATTTCTGTAGAAAGACTGTAAGTAAGGACTTCACTGTTAATGTTTACAATTGAGGCCGAACTTCTCTGGCGTCTTTTGTGTGAATCAGTTAAAATCCTTATGATTCCAGTACTTACTTGTTACAAAACTCTCTAATTGTGGTAAAACTCTTAAAATACGCAAATAGAGTTTCCAGAAATGATTAAAAACTTGTAAGCAACCCTTGAAATAAAAGTAAATGGATTCGTACTACATTTCCTGCCATTTTTTTACTGACAGACATTACCAGTGGAAAACTGGTAAATGACCCAAACCTGATAATATTTACAACTCCGGACACTTTAGGGAGCGTTTTCACTTGAATTTGCTTTCAAATGTTAGGAATTCATATATATACAGCTCAAAATTTCTGTAGAAAGACTGTAAGTAAGGACTTCACTGTTAATGTTTACAATTGAGGCCGAACTTCTCTGGCGTCTTTTGTGTGAATCAGTTAAAATCCTAACCGTTCCAGTACTTACTTGTAACAAAACTCTCTAATTGTGGTAAAACTCTTAAAATACGTAGTTAGAGTTTCCAAAAATGATTAAAAACTTGTAAGAAACCCTTGAAATAAAAGCAAATGGATTCGTAATACATTTCCTGCCGTTTTTTAATCCCAGACATTACCAGTGGAAAGCTGGTAAATGACCAGAAAACTGATAATATTTACAACTCCGGACACTTTAGGGAGCATTTTCACTTGAATTTGCTTTCAAATGTTAGGAATTCATGTTTATACAGCTCAAAGTTTCTGTAGAAGGTCTGTAAGGAATGACTATACTGCCTATGTTTACAATTGAGGCCGAACTTCTCTGGCGTCTTTTGTGTGAATCAGTTAAAATCCTTATGGTTCCAGTACTTACTTGTTACAAAACTCTCTAATTGTGGTAAAACTCTTAAAATACGCAATTTGAGTTTCCAAAAATGATTAAAAACTTGTAAGAAACCCTTGAAATAAAAGTAAATGGATTCGTACTACATTTCCTGCCGTTTTTTACTGACAGACATTACCAGTGGAAAGCTGGTAAATGACCAGAAAACTGATAATATTTACAACTCCGGACACTTTAGGGAGCGTTTTCACTTGAATTTGCTTTCAAATGTTAGGAATTCATGTTTATACAGCTCAAAATTTCTGTAGAAAGACTGTAAGTAAGGACTTCACTGTTAATGTTTACAATTGAGGCCGAACTTCTCTGGCGTCTTTTGTGTGAATCAGTTAAAATCCTAACCGTTCCAGTACTTACTTGTAACAAAACTCTCTAATTGTGGTAAAACCCTTAAAATACGCAATTAGAGTTTCCAGAAATGATTAAAAACTTGTAAGAAACCCTTGAAATAAAAGCAAATGGATTCGTACTACATTTCCTGCCGTTTTTTAATCACAGACATTACCAGTGGAAAGCTGGTAAATGACCAGAAAACTGATAATATTTACTACTCCGGACACTTTAGGGAGCGTTTTCACTTGAATTTGCTTTCAAATATTAGGAATTCATGTTTATACAGCTCAAAATTTCTGTAGAAAGTCTGTAAGTAAGGACTTCACTGCTAATGTTTACAATTGAGGCCGAACTTCTCTGGCGTCTTTTGTGTGAATCAGTTAAAATCCTAACAGTTCCAGTACTTACTTGTAACAAAACTCTCTAATTGTGGTAAAACTCTTAAAATACGCAATTAGAGTTTCCAGAAATGATTATAAACTTGTAAGAAACCCTTGAAATAAAAGTAAAAGGATTCGTACTACATTTCCTGCCGTTTTTTAATCACTGATTTTACCAGTGGAAAGCTGGTAAATGAACAAAAACTGATAATATTTACAACTCCGGACGCTTTAGGGAGCGTTTTCACTTGAATTTGCTTTCAAATGTTAGGAATTCATGTTTATACAGCTCAAAGTTTCGGTAGAAGGTCTGTAAGGAATGACTATACTGCCTATGCTTACAACTGAGGCCGAACTTCTCTGGCATCTTTTGTGTGAATCAGTTAAAATCCTTACGGTTCCAGGACTTACTTGTAAGAAAACTCTCTAATTGTGGTAAAACTCTTAAAATACGCAATTTGAGTTTCCAGAAATGATTAAAAACTTGTAAGAAACCCTTGAAATAAAAGTAAATGGATTCGTACTACATTTCCTGCCATTTTTTAATCCCAGACATTACCAGTGGAAAGCTGGTAAATGACCAAAAACTGATAATATTTACAACTCCGGACACTTTAGGGAGCGTTTTCACTTGAATTTGCTTTCAAGTGTTAAGAATTCATATTTATACAGCTCAAAATTTCTGTAGAAAGACTGTAAGTAAGGACTTCACTGTTAATGTTTACAATTGAGGCCGAACTTCTCTGGCGTCTTTTGTGTGAATCAGTTAAAATCCTTATGATTCCAGTACTTACTTGTTACAAAACTCTCTAATTGTGGTAAAACTCTTAAAATACGCAAATAGAGTTTCCCGAAATGATTAAAAACTTGTAAGCAACCCTTGAAATAAAAGTAAATGGATTCGTACTACATTTCCTGCCATTTTTTTACTGACAGACATTACCAGTGGAAAACTGGTAAATGACCCAAACCTGATAATATTTACAACTCCGGACACTTTAGGGAGCGTTTTCACTTGAATTTGCTTTCAAATGTTAGGAATTCGTATATATACAGCTCAAAATTTCTGTAGAAAGACTGTAAGTAAGGACTTCACTGTTAATGTTTACAATTGAGGCCGAACTTCTCTGGCGTCTCTTGTGTGAATCAGTTAAAATCCTAACCGTTCCAGTACTTACTTGTAACAAAACTCTCTAATTGTGGTAAAACTCTTAAAATACGCAATTAGAGTTTCCAGAAATGATTAAAAACTTGTAAGAAACCCTTGAAATAAAAGCAAATGGATTCGTACTACATTTCCTGCCGTTTTTTAATCACAGACTTTACCAGTGGAAAGCTGGTAAATGACCAGAAAACTGATAATATTTACCACTCCGGACACTTTATGGAGCGTTTTCACTTGAATTTGCTTTCAAATATTAGGAATTCATGTTTATACAGCTCAAAATTTCTGTAGAAAGACTGTAAGTAAGGACTTCACTGCTAATGTTTACAATGGAGGCCGAACATCTCTGGCGTCTTTTGTGTGAATCACTTAAAATCCTTACGGTTCCATTACTTACTTGTAAGAAAACCCTCTAATTGTGGTAAAACTCTTAAAATACGCAATTAGAGTTTCCAGAAATGATTAAAAACTTGTAAGAAACCCTTGAAATAAAAGTAAATGGATTCGTACTACATTTCCTGCCGTTTTTTATCCCAGACATTACCAGTGGAAAGCTGGTAAATGACCAGAAAACTGATAATATTTACAACTCCGGACACTTTACGGAGCGTTTTCACTTGAATTTGCTTTCAAATGTTAGGAATTCATGTTTATACAGCTCAAAGTTTCTTTAGAAGGTCTGTAAGGAATGACTATACTGCCTATGTTTACAATTGAGGCCGAACTTCTCTGGCGTCTTTTGTGTGAATCAGTTAAAATCCTAACGGTTCCAGTACTTACTTGTAAGAAAACTCTCTAATTGTGGTAAAACTCTTAAAATACGCAATTTGAGTTTCCAGAAATGATTAAAAACTTGTAAGAAACCCTTGAAATAAAAGTAAATGGATTCGTCCTACATTTCCTGCCATTTTTTTACTGACAGACATTACCAGTGGAAAACTGGTAAATGAACCAAACCTGATAATATTTACAACTCCGGACACTTTAGGGAGCGTTTTCACTTGAATTTCCTTTCAAATGTTAGGAATTCATATATATACAGCTCAAAATTTCTGTAGAAAGACTGTAAGTAAGGACTTCACTGTTAATGTTTACAATTGAGGCCGAACTTCTCTGGCGTCTTTTGTGTGAATTAGTTAAAATCCTAACCGTTCCAGTACTTACTTGTAACAAAACTCTCTAATTGTGGTAAAACTCTTAAAATACGCAGTTAGAGTTTCCAGAAATGATTAAAAACTTGTAAGAAACCCTTGAAATAAAAGCAAATGGATTCGTAATACATTTCCTGCCGTTTTTTAATCCCAGACATTACCAGTGGAAAGCTGGTAAATGACCAGAAAACTGATAATATTTACAACTCCGGACACTTTAGGGAGCGTTTTCACTTGAATTTGCTTTCAAATGTTAGGAATTCATGTTTATACAGCTCAAAGTTTCTGTAGAAGGTCTGTAAGGAATGACTATACTGCCTATGCTTACAATTGAGGCCGAACTTCTCTGGCATCTTTTGTGTGAATCAGTTAAAATCCTTACGGTTCCAGGACTTACTTGTAAGAAAACTCTCTAATTGTGGTAAAACTCTTAAAATACGCAATTTGAGTTTCCAGAAACGATTAAAAACTTGTAAGAAACCCTTGAAATAAAAGTAAATGGATTCGTACTACATTTCCTGCCATTTTTTAATCCCAGACATTACCAGTGGAAAGCTGGTAAATGACCAAAAACTGATAATATTTACAACTCCGGACACTTTAGGGAGCGTTTTCACTTGAATTTGCTTTCAAATGTTAGGAATTCATGTTTATACAGCTCAAAATTTCTGTAGAAAGACTGTAAGTAAGGACTTCACTGTTAATGTTTACAATTGAGGCCGAACTTCTCTGGCGTCTTTTGTGTGAATCAGTTAAAATCCTAACCGTTCCAGTACTTACTTGTAACAAAACTCTCTAATTGTGGTAAAACCCTTAAAATACGCAATTAGAGTTTCCAGAAATGATTAAAAACTTGTAAGAAACCCTTGAAATAAAAGCAAATGGATTCGTACTACATTTCCTGCCGTTTTTTAATCACAGACATTACCAGTGGAAAGCTGGTAAATGACCAGAAAACTGATAATATTTACTACTCCGGACACTTTAGGGAGCGTTTTCACTTGAATTTGCTTTCAAATATTAGGAATTCATGTTTATACAGCTCAAAATTTCTGTAGAAAGTCTGTAAGTAAGGACTTCACTGCTAATGTTTACAATTGAGGCCGAACTTCTCTGGCGTCTTTTGTGTGAATCAGTTAAAATCCTAACAGTTCCAGTACTTACTTGTAACAAAACTCTCTAATTGTGGTAAAACTCTTAAAATACGCAATTAGAGTTTCCAGAAATGATTATAAACTTGTAAGAAACCCTTGAAATAAAAGTAAAAGGATTCGTACTACATTTCCTGCCGTTTTTTAATCACTGATTTTACCAGTGGAAAGCTGGTAAATGAACAAAAACTGATAATATTTACAACTCCGGACGCTTTAGGGAGCGTTTTCACTTGAATTTGCTTTCAAATGTTAGGAATTCATGTTTATACAGCTCAAAGTTTCGGTAGAAGGTCTGTAAGGAATGACTATACTGCCTATGCTTACAACTGAGGCCGAACTTCTCTGGCATCTTTTGTGTGAATCAGTTAAAATCCTTACGGTTCCAGGACTTACTTGTAAGAAAACTCTCTAATTGTGGTAAAACTCTTAAAATACGCAATTTGAGTTTCCAGAAATGATTAAAAACTTGTAAGAAACCCTTGAAATAAAAGTAAATGGATTCGTACTACATTTCCTGCCATTTTTTAATCCCAGACATTACCAGTGGAAAGCTGGTAAATGACCAAAAACTGATAATATTTACAACTCCGGACACTTTAGGGAGCGTTTTCACTTGAATTTGCTTTCAAGTGTTAAGAATTCATATTTATACAGCTCAAAATTTCTGTAGAAAGACTGTAAGTAAGGACTTCACTGTTAATGTTTACAATTGAGGCCGAACTTCTCTGGCGTCTTTTGTGTGAATCAGTTAAAATCCTTATGATTCCAGTACTTACTTGTTACAAAACTCTCTAATTGTGGTAAAACTCTTAAAATACGCAAATAGAGTTTCCCGAAATGATTAAAAACTTGTAAGCAACCCTTGAAATAAAAGTAAATGGATTCGTACTACATTTCCTGCCATTTTTTTACTGACAGACATTACCAGTGGAAAACTGGTAAATGACCCAAACCTGATAATATTTACAACTCCGGACACTTTAGGGAGCGTTTTCACTTGAATTTGCTTTCAAATGTTAGGAATTCGTATATATACAGCTCAAAATTTCTGTAGAAAGACTGTAAGTAAGGACTTCACTGTTAATGTTTACAATTGAGGCCGAACTTCTCTGGCGTCTCTTGTGTGAATCAGTTAAAATCCTAACCGTTCCAGTACTTACTTGTAACAAAACTCTCTAATTGTGGTAAAACTCTTAAAATACGCAATTAGAGTTTCCAGAAATGATTAAAAACTTGTAAGAAACCCTTGAAATAAAAGCAAATGGATTCGTACTACATTTCCTGCCGTTTTTTAATCACAGACTTTACCAGTGGAAAGCTGGTAAATGACCAGAAAACTGATAATATTTACCACTCCGGACACTTTATGGAGCGTTTTCACTTGAATTTGCTTTCAAATATTAGGAATTCATGTTTATACAGCTCAAAATTTCTGTAGAAAGACTGTAAGTAAGGACTTCACTGCTAATGTTTACAATGGAGGCCGAACATCTCTGGCGTCTTTTGTGTGAATCACTTAAAATCCTTACGGTTCCATTACTTACTTGTAAGAAAACCCTCTAATTGTGGTAAAACTCTTAAAATACGCAATTAGAGTTTCCAGAAATGATTAAAAACTTGTAAGAAACCCTTGAAATAAAAGTAAATGGATTCGTACTACATTTCCTGCCGTTTTTTATCCCAGACATTACCAGTGGAAAGCTGGTAAATGACCAGAAAACTGATAATATTTACAACTCCGGACACTTTACGGAGCGTTTTCACTTGAATTTGCTTTCAAATGTTAGGAATTCATGTTTATACAGCTCAAAGTTTCTTTAGAAGGTCTGTAAGGAATGACTATACTGCCTATGTTTACAATTGAGGCCGAACTTCTCTGGCGTCTTTTGTGTGAATCAGTTAAAATCCTAACGGTTCCAGTACTTACTTGTAAGAAAACTCTCTAATTGTGGTAAAACTCTTAAAATACGCAATTTGAGTTTCCAGAAATGATTAAAAACTTGTAAGAAACCCTTGAAATAAAAGTAAATGGATTCGTCCTACATTTCCTGCCATTTTTTTACTGACAGACATTACCAGTGGAAAACTGGTAAATGAACCAAACCTGATAATATTTACAACTCCGGACACTTTAGGGAGCGTTTTCACTTGAATTTCCTTTCAAATGTTAGGAATTCATATATATACAGCTCAAAATTTCTGTAGAAAGACTGTAAGTAAGGACTTCACTGTTAATGTTTACAATTGAGGCCGAACTTCTCTGGCGTCTTTTGTGTGAATTAGTTAAAATCCTAACCGTTCCAGTACTTACTTGTAACAAAACTCTCTAATTGTGGTAAAACTCTTAAAATACGCAGTTAGAGTTTCCAGAAATGATTAAAAACTTGTAAGAAACCCTTGAAATAAAAGCAAATGGATTCGTAATACATTTCCTGCCGTTTTTTAATCCCAGACATTACCAGTGGAAAGCTGGTAAATGACCAGAAAACTGATAATATTTACAACTCCGGACACTTTAGGGAGCGTTTTCACTTGAATTTGCTTTCAAATGTTAGGAATTCATGTTTATACAGCTCAAAGTTTCTGTAGAAGGTCTGTAAGGAATGACTATACTGCCTATGCTTACAATTGAGGCCGAACTTCTCTGGCATCTTTTGTGTGAATCAGTTAAAATCCTTACGGTTCCAGGACTTACTTGTAAGAAAACTCTCTAATTGTGGTAAAACTCTTAAAATACGCAATTTGAGTTTCCAGAAACGATTAAAAACTTGTAAGAAACCCTTGAAATAAAAGTAAATGGATTCGTACTACATTTCCTGCCATTTTTTAATCCCAGACATTACCAGTGGAAAGCTGGTAAATGACCAAAAACTGATAATATTTACAACTCCGGACACTTTAGGGAGCGTTTTCACTTGAATTTGCTTTCAAATGTTAGGAATTCATGTTTATACAGCTCAAAATTTCTGTAGAAAGACTGTAAGTAAGGACTTCACTGTTAATGTTTACAATTGAGGCCGAACTTCTCTGGCGTCTTTTGTGTGAATCAGTTAAAATCCTAACCGTTCCAGTACTTACTTGTAACAAAACTCTCTAATTGTGGTAAAACCCTTAAAATACGCAATTAGAGTTTCCAGAAATGATTAAAAACTTGTAAGAAACCCTTGAAATAAAAGCAAATGGATTCGTACTACATTTCCTGCCGTTTTTTAATCACAGACATTACCAGTGGAAAGCTGGTAAATGACCAGAAAACTGATAATATTTACTACTCCGGACACTTTAGGGAGCGTTTTCACTTGAATTTGCTTTCAAATATTAGGAATTCATGTTTATACAGCTCAAAATTTCTGTAGAAAGTCTGTAAGTAAGGACTTCACTGCTAATGTTTACAATTGAGGCCGAACTTCTCTGGCGTCTTTTGTGTGAATCAGTTAAAATCCTAACAGTTCCAGTACTTACTTGTAACAAAACTCTCTAATTGTGGTAAAACTCTTAAAATACGCAATTAGAGTTTCCAGAAATGATTATAAACTTGTAAGAAACCCTTGAAATAAAAGTAAAAGGATTCGTACTACATTTCCTGCCGTTTTTTAATCACTGATTTTACCAGTGGAAAGCTGGTAAATGAACAAAAACTGATAATATTTACAACTCCGGACGCTTTAGGGAGCGTTTTCACTTGAATTTGCTTTCAAATGTTAGGAATTCATGTTTATACAGCTCAAAGTTTCGGTAGAAGGTCTGTAAGGAATGACTATACTGCCTATGCTTACAACTGAGGCCGAACTTCTCTGGCATCTTTTGTGTGAATCAGTTAAAATCCTTACGGTTCCAGGACTTACTTGTAAGAAAACTCTCTAATTGTGGTAAAACTCTTAAAATACGCAATTTGAGTTTCCAGAAATGATTAAAAACTTGTAAGAAACCCTTGAAATAAAAGTAAATGGATTCGTACTACATTTCCTGCCATTTTTTAATCCCAGACATTACCAGTGGAAAGCTGGTAAATGACCAAAAACTGATAATATTTACAACTCCGGACACTTTAGGGAGCGTTTTCACTTGAATTTGCTTTCAAGTGTTAAGAATTCATATTTATACAGCTCAAAATTTCTGTAGAAAGACTGTAAGTAAGGACTTCACTGTTAATGTTTACAATTGAGGCCGAACTTCTCTGGCGTCTTTTGTGTGAATCAGTTAAAATCCTTATGATTCCAGTACTTACTTGTTACAAAACTCTCTAATTGTGGTAAAACTCTTAAAATACGCAAATAGAGTTTCCCGAAATGATTAAAAACTTGTAAGCAACCCTTGAAATAAAAGTAAATGGATTCGTACTACATTTCCTGCCATTTTTTTACTGACAGACATTACCAGTGGAAAACTGGTAAATGACCCAAACCTGATAATATTTACAACTCCGGACACTTTAGGGAGCGTTTTCACTTGAATTTGCTTTCAAATGTTAGGAATTCGTATATATACAGCTCAAAATTTCTGTAGAAAGACTGTAAGTAAGGACTTCACTGTTAATGTTTACAATTGAGGCCGAACTTCTCTGGCGTCTCTTGTGTGAATCAGTTAAAATCCTAACCGTTCCAGTACTTACTTGTAACAAAACTCTCTAATTGTGGTAAAACTCTTAAAATACGCAATTAGAGTTTCCAGAAATGATTAAAAACTTGTAAGAAACCCTTGAAATAAAAGCAAATGGATTCGTACTACATTTCCTGCCGTTTTTTAATCACAGACTTTACCAGTGGAAAGCTGGTAAATGACCAGAAAACTGATAATATTTACCACTCCGGACACTTTATGGAGCGTTTTCACTTGAATTTGCTTTCAAATATTAGGAATTCATGTTTATACAGCTCAAAATTTCTGTAGAAAGACTGTAAGTAAGGACTTCACTGCTAATGTTTACAATGGAGGCCGAACATCTCTGGCGTCTTTTGTGTGAATCACTTAAAATCCTTACGGTTCCATTACTTACTTGTAAGAAAACCCTCTAATTGTGGTAAAACTCTTAAAATACGCAATTAGAGTTTCCAGAAATGATTAAAAACTTGTAAGAAACCCTTGAAATAAAAGTAAATGGATTCGTACTACATTTCCTGCCGTTTTTTATCCCAGACATTACCAGTGGAAAGCTGGTAAATGACCAGAAAACTGATAATATTTACAACTCCGGACACTTTACGGAGCGTTTTCACTTGAATTTGCTTTCAAATGTTAGGAATTCATGTTTATACAGCTCAAAGTTTCTTTAGAAGGTCTGTAAGGAATGACTATACTGCCTATGTTTACAATTGAGGCCGAACTTCTCTGGCGTCTTTTGTGTGAATCAGTTAAAATCCTAACGGTTCCAGTACTTACTTGTAAGAAAACTCTCTAATTGTGGTAAAACTCTTAAAATACGCAATTTGAGTTTCCAGAAATGATTAAAAACTTGTAAGAAACCCTTGAAATAAAAGTAAATGGATTCGTCCTACATTTCCTGCCATTTTTTTACTGACAGACATTACCAGTGGAAAACTGGTAAATGAACCAAACCTGATAATATTTACAACTCCGGACACTTTAGGGAGCGTTTTCACTTGAATTTCCTTTCAAATGTTAGGAATTCATATATATACAGCTCAAAATTTCTGTAGAAAGACTGTAAGTAAGGACTTCACTGTTAATGTTTACAATTGAGGCCGAACTTCTCTGGCGTCTTTTGTGTGAATTAGTTAAAATCCTAACCGTTCCAGTACTTACTTGTAACAAAACTCTCTAATTGTGGTAAAACTCTTAAAATACGCAGTTAGAGTTTCCAGAAATGATTAAAAACTTGTAAGAAACCCTTGAAATAAAAGCAAATGGATTCGTAATACATTTCCTGCCGTTTTTTAATCCCAGACATTACCAGTGGAAAGCTGGTAAATGACCAGAAAACTGATAATATTTACAACTCCGGACACTTTAGGGAGCGTTTTCACTTGAATTTGCTTTCAAATGTTAGGAATTCATGTTTATACAGCTCAAAGTTTCTGTAGAAGGTCTGTAAGGAATGACTATACTGCCTATGCTTACAATTGAGGCCGAACTTCTCTGGCATCTTTTGTGTGAATCAGTTAAAATCCTTACGGTTCCAGGACTTACTTGTAAGAAAACTCTCTAATTGTGGTAAAACTCTTAAAATACGCAATTTGAGTTTCCAGAAACGATTAAAAACTTGTAAGAAACCCTTGAAATAAAAGTAAATGGATTCGTACTACATTTCCTGCCATTTTTTAATCCCAGACATTACCAGTGGAAAGCTGGTAAATGACCAAAAACTGATAATATTTACAACTCCGGACACTTTAGGGAGCGTTTTCACTTGAATTTGCTTTCAAATGTTAAGAATTCATATTTATACAGCTCAAAATTTCTGTAGAAAGACTGTAAGTAAGGACTTCACTGTTAATGTTTACAATTGAGGCCGAACTTCTCTGGCGTCTTTTGTGTGAATCAGTTAAAATCCTTATGATTCCAGTACTTACTTGTTACAAAACTCTCTAACTGTGGTAAAACTCTTAAAATACGCAAATAGAGTTTCCAGAAATGATTAAAAACTTGTAAGCAACCCTTGAAATAAAAGTAAATGGATTCGTACTACATTTCCTGCCATTTTTTTACTGACAGACATTACCAGTGGAAAACTGGTAAATGACCCAAACCTGATAATATTTACAACTCCGGACACTTTAGGGAGCGTTTTCACTTGAATTTGCTTTCAAATGTTAGGAATTCATATATATACAGCTCAAAATTTCTGTAGAAAGACTGTAAGTAAGGACTTCACTGTTAATGTTTACAATTGAGGCCGAACTTCTCTGGCGTCTTTTGTGTGAATCAGTTAAAATCCTAACCGTTCCAGGACTTACTTGTAACAAAACTCTCTAATTGTGGTAAAACTCTTAAAATACGCAGTTAGAGTTTCCAGAAATGATTAAAAACTTGTAAGAAACCCTTGAAATAAAAGTAAATGGATTCGTACTACATTTCCTGCCATTTTTTACTGACAGACATTACCAGTGGAAAGCTGGTAAATGACCAGAAAACTGATAATATTTACCACTCCGGACACTTTAGGGAGCGTTTTCACATCAATTTGCTTTCAAATGTTAGGAATTCATGTTTATACAGCTCAAAATTTCTGTAGAAAGACTGTAAGTAAGGACTTCACTGTTAATGTTTACAATTGAGGCCGAACTTCTCTGGTGTCTTTTGTGTGAATCAGTTAAAATCCTAACGGTTCCAGTACTTACTTGTAACAAAACTCTCTAATTGTGGTAAAACTCTTAAAATACACAATTAGAGTTTCCAGAAATGATTAAAAACTTGTAAGAAACCCTTGAAATAAAAGTAAATGTATTCGTACTACATTTCCTGCCGTTTTTTACTGACAGACATTACCAGCGGAAAGCTGGGAAATGACCAGAAAACTGATAATATTTACAACTCCGGACACTTTAGGGAGCGTTTTCACTTGAATTTGCTTTCAAATATTAGGAATTCATGGTTATACAGCTCAAAATTTCTGTAGAAAGACTGTAAGTAAGGACTTCACTGCGAAAGTTTACAACGGAGGCCGAACTTCTCTGGCGTCTTTTGTGTGAATCACTTAAAATCCTTACGGTTCCATTACTTACTTGTAAGAAAACTCTCTAATTTTGGTAAAACTCTTAAAATACGCAATTTGAGTTTCCAGAAACGATTAAAAACTTGTAAGAAACCCTTGAAATAAAAGTAAATGGATTCGTACTACATTTCCTGCCGTTTTTTTACTGACAGACATTACCAGTGGAAAGCTGGTAAATGACCAGAAAACTGATACTATTTACAACTCCGGACACTTTAGGGAGCGTTTTCACTTGAATTTGCTTTCAAATATTAGGAATTCATGTTTATACAGCTCAAAATTTCTGTAGAAAGACTGTAAGTAAGGACTGCACTGCTAATGTTTACAATTGAGGCCAAATGTCTCTGGCGTCTTTTGTGTGAGTTAAAATCCTTATGGTTCCAGTACATACTTGTAACAAAACTCTCTAATTGTGGTAAAACTCTTAAAATACGCCATTAGAGTTTCCAGAAATGATTATAAACTTGTAAGAAACCCTTGAAATAAAAGTAAATGGATTCGTACTACATTTCCTGCCATTTTTTAATCCCAGACATTACCAGTGGAAAGCTGGTAAATGACCAAAAACTGATTATATTTACAACTCCGGAAACTTTAGGGAGCGTTTTCACTTGAATTAGCTTTCAAATGTTAGGAATTCATGTTTATACAGCTCAAAGTTTCTGTAGAAGGTCTGTAAGGAATGACTATACTGCCTATGTTTACAATTGAGGCCGAACTTCTCTGGCATCTTTTGTGTGAATCAGTTAAAATCCTTACGGTTCCAGGACTTACTTGTAAGAAAACTCTCTAATTGTGGTAAAACTCTTAAAATACGCAATTTGAGTTTCCAGAAATGATTAAAAACTTGTAAGAAACCCTTGAAATAAAAGTAAATGGATTCGTACTACATTTCCTGCCATTTTTTAATCCCAGACATTACCAGTGGAAAGCTGGTAAATGACCAAAAACTGATAATATTTACAACTCCGGACACTTTAGGGAGCGTTTTCACTTGAATTTGCTTTCAAATGTTAAGAATTCATATTTATACAGCTCAAAATTTCTGTAGAAAGACTGTAAGTAAGGACTTCACTGTTAAAGTTTACAATTGAGGCCGAACTTCTCTGGCGTCTTTTGTGTGAATCAGTTAAAATCCTTATGATTCCAGTACTTACTTGTTACAAAACTCTCTAATTGTGGTAAAACTCTTAAAATACGCAAATAGAGTTTCCAGAAATGATTAAAAACTTGTAAGCAACCCATGAAATAAAAGTAAATGGATTCGTACTACATTTCCTGCCATTTTTTACTGACAGACATTACCAGTGGAAAACTGGTAAATGACCCAAACCTGATAATATTTACAACTCCGGACACTTTAGGGAGCGTTTTCACTTGAATTTGCTTTCAAATGTTAGGAATTCATATATATACAGCTCAAAATTTCTGTAGAAAGACTGTAAGTAAGGACTTTACTGTTAATGTTTACAATTGAGGCCGAACTTCTCTGGCGTCTTTTGTGTGAATCAGTTAAAATCCTAACCGTTCCAGTACTTACTTGTAACAAAACTCTCTAATTGTGGTAAAACTCTTAAAATACGCAGTTAGAGTTTCCAGAAATGATTAAAAACTTGTAAGAAACCCTTGAAATAAAAGCAAATGGATTCGTAATACATTTCCTGCCGTTTTTTAATCCCAGACATTACCAGTGGAAAGCTGGGAAATGACCAGAAAACTGATAATATTTACAACTCCGGACACTTTAGGGAGCGTTTTCACTTGAATTTGCTTTCAAATATTAGGAATTCATGGTTATACAGCTCAAAATTTCTGTAGAAAGACTGTAAGTAAGGACTTCACTGCGAAAGTTTACAACGGAGGCCGAACTTCTCTGGCGTCTTTTGTGTGAATCACTTAAAATCCTTACGGTTCCATTACTTACTTGTAAGAAAACTCTCTAATTTTGGTAAAACTCTTAAAATACGCAATTTGAGTTTCCAGAAACGATTAAAAACTTGTAAGAAACCCTTGAAATAAAAGTAAATGGATTCGTACTACATTTCCTGCCGTTTTTTTACTGACAGACATTACCAGTGGAAAGCTGGTAAATGACCAGAAAACTGATACTATTTACAACTCCGGACACTTTAGGGAGCGTTTTCACTTGAATTTGCTTTCAAATATTAGGAATTCATGTTTATACAGCTCAAAATTTCTGTAGAAAGACTGTAAGTAAGGACTGCACTGCTAATGTTTACAATTGAGGCCAAATGTCTCTGGCGTTTTTGTGTGAGTTAAAATCCTTATGGTTCCAGTACATACTTGTAACAAAACTCTCTAATTGTGGTAAAACTCTTAAAATACGCCATTAGAGTTTCCAGAAATGATTATAAACTTGTAAGAAACCCTTGAAATAAAAGTAAATGGATTCGTACTACATTTCCTGCCATTTTTTAATCCCAGACATTACCAGTGGAAAGCTGGTAAATGACCAAAAACTGATTATATTTACAACTCCGGAAAATTTAGGGAGCGTTTTCACTTGAATTAGCTTTCAAATGTTAGGAATTCATGTTTATACAGCTCAAAGTTTCTGTAGAAGGTCTGTAAGGAATGACTATACTGCCTATGTTTACAATTGAGGCCGAACTTCTCTGGCGTCTTTTGTGTGAATCAGTTAAAATCCTAACGGTTCCAGTACTTACTTGTAAGAAAACTCTCTAATTGTGGTAAAACTCTTAAAATACGCAATTTGAGTTTCCAGAAATGATTATAAACTTGTAAGAAACCCTTGAAATAAAAGCAAATGGATTCGTACTACATTTCCTGCCGTTTTTTAATCCCAGACATTACCAGTGGAAAGCTGGTAAATGACCAGAAAACTGATAATATTTACCACTCCGGACACTTTATGGAGCGTTTTCACTTGAATTTGCTTTCAAATATTAGGAATTCATGTTTATACAGCTCAAAATTTCTGTAGAAAGACTGTAAGTAAGGACTTCACTGCTAATGTTTACAATGGAGGCCGAACTTCTCTGGCGTCTTTTGTGTGAATCACTTAAAATCCTTACGGTTCCATTACTTACTTGTAAGAAAACCCTCTAATTGTGGTAAAACTCTTAAAATACGCAATTAGAGTTTCCAGAAATGATTAAAAACTTGTAAGAAACCCTTGAAATAAAAGTAAATGGATTCGTACTACATTTCCTGCCGTTTTTTAATCACAGACATTACCAGTGGAAAGCTGGTAAATGACCATAAAACTGATAATATTTACTACTCCGGACACTTTAGGGAGCGTTTTCACTTGAATTTGCTTTCAAATATTAGGAATTCATGTTTATACAGCTCAAAATTTCTGTAGAAAGACTGTAAGTAAGGACTTCACTGCTAATGTTTACAATTGAGGCCGAACTTCTCTGGCGTCTTTTGTGTGAATCAGTTAAAATCCTAACAGTTCCAGTACTTACTTGTAACAAAACTCTCTAGTTGTGGTAAAACTCTTAAAATACACAATTAGAGTTTCCAGAAATGATTATAAACTTGTAAGAAACCCTTGAAATAAAAGTAAATGGATTCGTACTACATTTCCTGCCGTTTTTTAATCACAGATTTTACCAGTTGAAAGCTGGTAAATGAACAAAAACTGATAATACTTACAACTCCGGACACTTTAGGGAGCGTTTTCACTTGAATTTGCTTTCAAATGTTAGGAATTCATGTTTATACAGCTCAAAGTTTCGGTAGAAGGTCTGTAAGGAATGACTATACTGCCTATGCTTACAATTGAGGCCGAACTTCTCTGGCATCTTTTGTGTGAATCAGTTAAAATCCTTACGGTTCCAGGACTTACTTGTAAGAAAACTCTCTAATTGTGGTAAAACTCTTAAAATACGCAATTTGAGTTTCCAGAAATGATTAAAAACTTGTAAGAAACCCTTGAAATAAAAGTAAATGGATTCGTACTACATTTCCTGCCATTTTTTAATCCCAGACATTACCAGTGGAAAGCTGGTAAATGACCAAAAACTGATAATATTTACAACTCCGGACACTTTAGGGAGCGTTTTCACTTGAATTTGCTTTCAAATGTTAAGAATTCATATTTATACAGCTCAAAATTTCTGTAGAAAGACTGTAAGTAAGGACTTCACTGTTAAAGTTTACAATTGAGGCCGAACTTCTCTGGCGTCTTTTGTGTGAATCAGTTAAAATCCTTATGATTCCAGTACTTACTTGTTACAAAACTCTCTAATTGTGGTAAAACTCTTAAAATACGCAAATAGAGTTTCCAGAAATGATTAAAAACTTGTAAGCAACCCTTGAAATAAAAGTAAATGGATTCGTACTACATTTCCTGCCATTTTTTTACTGACAGACATTACCAGTGGAAAACTGGTAAATGACCCAAACCTGATAATATTTACAACTCCGGACACTTTAGGGAGCGTTTTCACTTGAATTTGCTTTCAAATGTTAGGAATTCATATATATACAGCTCAAAATTTCTGTAGAAAGACTGTAAGTAAGGACTTCACTGTTAATGTTTACAATTGAGGCCGAACTTCTCTGGCGTCTTTTGTGTGAATCACTTAAAATCCTTACGGTTCCATTACTTACTTGTAAGAAAACCCTCTAATTGTGGTAAAACTCTTAAAATACGCAATTAGAGTTTCCAGAAATGATTAAAAACTTGTAAGAAACCCTTGAAATAAAAGTAAATGGATTCGTACTACATTTCCTGCCGTTTTTTAATCACAGACATTACCAGTGGAAAGCTGGTAAATGACCATAAAACTGATAATATTTACTACTCCGGACACTTTAGGGAGCGTTTTCACTTGAATTTGCTTTCAAATATTAGGAATTCATGTTTATACAGCTCAAAATTTCTGTAGAAAGACTGTAAGTAAGGACTTCACTGCTAATGTTTACAATTGAGGCCGAACTTCTCTGGCGTCTTTTGTGTGAATCAGTTAAAATCCTAACAGTTCCAGTACTTACTTGTAACAAAACTCTCTAATTGTGGTAAAACTCTTAAAATACACAATTAGAGTTTCCAGAAATGATTAAAAACTTGTAAGAAACCCTTGAAATAAAAGTAAATGGATTCGTACTACATTTCCTGCCATTTTTTTTACTGACAGACATTACCAGTGGAAAACTGGTAAATGACCCAAACCTGATAATATTTACAACTCCGGACACTTTAGGGAGCGTTTTCACTTGAATTTGCTTTCAAATGTTAGGAGTTCATGTTTATACAGCTCAAAGTTTCTGTAGAAGGTCTGTAAGGAATGACTATACTGCCTATGTTTACAATTGAGGCCGAACTTCTCTGGCGTCTTTTGTGTGAATCAGTTAAAATCCTAACAGTTCCAGTACTTACTTGTAACAAAACTCTCTAATTGTGGTAAAACTCTTAAAATACACAATTAGAGTTTCCAGAAATGATTAAAAACTTGTAAGAAACCCTTGAAATAAAAGCAAATGGATTCGTAATACATTTCCTGCCGTTTTTTAATCCCAGACATTACCAGTGGAAAGCTGGTAAATGACCAGAAAACTGATAATATTTACAACTCCGGACACTTTAGGGAGCATTTTCACTTGAATTTGCTTTCAAATGTTAGGAATTCATGTTTATACAGCTCAAAGTTTCTGTAGAAGGTCTGTAAGGAATGACTATACTGCCTATGTTTACAATTGAGGCCGAACTTCTCTGGCGTCTTTTGTGTGAATCAGTTAAAATCCTTATGGTTCCAGTACTTACTTGTTACAAAACTCTCTAATTGTGGTAAAACTCTTAAAATACGCAATTTGAGTTTCCAAAAATGATTAAAAACTTGTAAGAAACCCTTGAAATAAAAGTAAATGGATTCGTACTACATTTCCTGCCGTTTTTTACTGACAGACATTACCAGTGGAAAGCTGGTAAATGACCAGAAAACTGATAATATTTACAACTCCGGACACTTTAGGGAGCGTTTTCACTTGAATTTGCTTTCAAATGTTAGGAATTCATGTTTATACAGCTCAAAATTTCTGTAGAAAGACTGTAAGTAAGGACTGCACTGTTAATGTTTACAATTGAGGCCGAACTTCTCTGGCGTCTTTTGTGTGAATCAGTTAAAATCCTAACCGTTCCAGTACTTACTTGTAACAAAACTCTCTAATTGTGGTAAAACCCTTAAAATACGCAATTAGAGTTTCCAGAAATGATTAAAAACTTGTAAGAAACCCTTGAAATAAAAGCAAATGGATTCGTACTACATTTCCTGCCGTTTTTTAATCACAGACATTACCAGTGGAAAGCTGGTAAATGACCAGAAAACTGATAATATTTACTACTCCGGACACTTTAGGGAGCGTTTTCACTTGAATTTGCTTTCAAATATTAGGAATTCATGTTTATACAGCTCAAAATTTCTGTAGAAAGACTGTAAGTAAGGACTTCACTGCTAATGTTTACAATTGAGGCCGAACTTCTCTGGCGTCTTTTGTGTGAATCAGTTAAAATCCTAACAGTTCCAGTACTTACTTGTAACAAAACTCTCTAATTGTGGTAAAACTCTTAAAATACACAATTAGAGTTTCCAGAAATGATTATAAACTTGTAAGAAACCCTTGAAATAAAAGTAAAAGGATTCGTACTACATTTCCTGCCGTTTTTTAATCACAGATTTTACCAGTGGAAAGCTGGTAAATGAACAAAAACTGATAATATTTACAACTCCGGACACTTTAGGGAGCGTTTTCACTTGAATTTGCTTTCAAATGTTAGGAATTCATGTTTATACAGCTCAAAGTTTCGGTAGAAGGTCTGTAAGGAATGACTATACTGCCTATGCTTACAATTGAGGCCGAACTTCTCTGGCATCTTTTGTGTGAATCAGTTAAAATCCTTACGGTTCCAGGACTTACTTGTAAGAAAACTCTCTAATTGTGGTAAAACTCTTAAAATACGCAATTTGAGTTTCCAGAAATGATTAAAAACTTGTAAGAAACCCTTGAAATAAAAGTAAATGGATTCGTACTACATTTCCTGCCATTTTTTTTACTGACAGACATTACCAGTGGAAAGCTGGTAAATGACCAAAAACTGATAATATTTACAACTCCGGACACTTTAGGGAGCGTTTTCACTTGAATTTGCTTTCAAGTGTTAAGAATTCATATTTATACAGCTCAAAATTTCTGTAGAAAGACTGTAAGTAAGGACTTCACTGTTAATGTTTACAATTGAGGCCGAACTTCTCTGGCGTCTTTTGTGTGAATCAGTTAAAATCCTTATGATTCCAGTACTTACTTGTTACAAAACTCTCTAATTGTGGTAAAACTCTTAAAATACGCAATTAGAGTTTCCAGAAATGATTAAAAACTTGTAAGAAACCCTTGAAATAAAAGCAAATGGATTCGTACTACATTTCCTGCCGTTTTTTAATCACAGACTTTACCAGTGGAAAGCTGGTAAATGACCAGAAAACTGATAATATTTACCACTCCGGACACTTTATGGAGCGTTTTCACTTGAATTTGCTTTCAAATATTAGGAATTCATGTTTATACAGCTCAAAATTTCTGTAGAAAGACTGTAAGTAAGGACTTCACTGCTAATGTTTACAATGGAGGCCGAACTTCTCTGGCGTCTTTTGTGTGAATCACTTAAAATCCTTACGGTTCCATTACTTACTTGAAAGAAAACCCTCTAATTGTGGTAAAACTCTTAAAATACGCAATTAGAGTTTCCAGAAATGATTAAAAACTTGTAAGAAACCCTTGAAATAAAAGTAAATGGATTCGTACTACATTTCCTGCCGTTTTTTATCCCAGACATTACCAGTGGAAAGCTGGTAAATGACCAGAAAACTGATAATATTTACAACTCCGGACACTTTACGGAGCGTTTTCACTTGAATTTGCTTTCAAATGTTAGGAATTCATGTTTATACAGCTCAAAGTTTCTTTAGAAGGTCTGTAAGGAATGACTATACTGCCTATGTTTACAATTGAGGCCGAACTTCTCTGGCGTCTTTTGTGTGAATCAGTTAAAATCCTAACGGTTCCAGTACTTACTTGTAAGAAAACTCTCTAATTGTGGTAAAACTCTTAAAATACGCAATTTGAGTTTCCAGAAATGATTAAAAACTTGTAAGAAACCCTTGAAATAAAAGTAAATGGATTCGTCCTACATTTCCTGCCATTTTTTTACTGACAGACATTACCAGTGGAAAACTGGTAAATGAACCAAACCTGATAATATTTACAACTCCGGACACTTTAGGGAGCGTTTTCACTTGAATTTCCTTTCAAATGTTAGGAATTCATATATATACAGCTCAAAATTTCTGTAGAAAGACTGTAAGTAAGGACTTCACTGTTAATGTTTACAATTGAGGCCGAACTTCTCTGGCGTCTTTTGTGTGAATTAGTTAAAATCCTAACCGTTCCAGTACTTACTTGTAACAAAACTCTATAATTGTGGTAAAACTCTTAAAATATGCAGTTAGAGTTTCCAGAAATGATTAAAAACTTGTAAGAAACCCTTGAAATAAAAGCAAATGGATTCGTAATACATTTCCTGCCGTTTTTTAATCCCAGACATTACCAGTGGAAAGCTGGTAAATGACCAGAAAACTGATAATATTTACAACTCCGGACACTTTAGGGAGCGTTTTCACTTGAATTTGCTTTCAAATGTTAGGAATTCATGTTTATACAGCTCAAAGTTTCTGTAGAAGGTCTGTAAGGAATGACTATACTGCCTATGCTTACAATTGAGGCCGAACTTCTCTGGCATCTTTTGTGTGAATCAGTTAAAATCCTTACGGTTCCAGGACTTACTTGTAAGAAAACTCTCTAATTGTGGTAAAACTCTTAAAATACGCAATTTGAGTTTCCAGAAACGATTAAAAACTTGTAAGAAACCCTTGAAATAAAAGTAAATGGATTCGTACTACATTTCCTGCCATTTTTTAATCCCAGACATTACCAGTGGAAAGCTGGTAAATGACCAAAAACTGATAATATTTACAACTCCGGACACTTTAGGGAGCGTTTTCACTTGAATTTGCTTTCAAATGTTAGGAATTCATGTTTATACAGCTCAAAATTTCTGTAGAAAGACTGTAAGTAAGGACTTCACTGTTAATGTTTACAATTGAGGCCGAACTTCTCTGGCGTCTGTTGTGTGAATCAGTTAAAATCCTAACCGTTCCAGTACTTACTTGTAACAAAACAATCTAATTGTGGTAAAACCCTTAAAATACGCAATTAGAGTTTCCAGAAATGATTAAAAACTTGTAAGAAACCCTTGAAATAAAAGCAAATGGATTCGTACTACATTTCCTGCCGTTTTTTAATCACAGACATTACCAGTTGAAAGCTGGTAAATGACCAGAAAACTGATAATATTTACTACTCCGGACACTTTAGGGAGCGTTTTCACTTGAATTTGCTTTCAAATATTAGGAATTCATGTTTATACAGCTCAAAATTTCTGTAGAAAGACTGTAAGTAAGGACTTCACTGCTAATGTTTACAATTGAGGCCGAACTTCTCTGGCATCTTTTGTGTGAATCAGTTAAAATCCTTACGGTTCCAGGACTTACTTGTAAGAAAACTCTCTAATTGTGGTAAAACTCTTAAAATACGCAATTTGAGTTTCCAGAAATGATTAAAAACTTGTAAGAAACCCTTGAAATAAAAGTAAATGGATTCGTACTACATTTCCTGCCATTTTTTTTACTGACAGACATTACCAGTGGAAAACTGGTAAATGACCCAAACCTGATAATATTTACAACTCCGGACACTTTAGGGAGCGTTTTCACTTGAATTTGCTTTCAAATGTTAGGAGTTCATGTTTATACAGCTCAAAGTTTCTGTAGAAGGTCTGTAAGGAATGACTATACTGCCTATGTTTACAATTGAGGCCGAACTTCTCTGGCGTCTTTTGTGTGAATCAGTTAAAATCCTAACAGTTCCAGTACTTACTTGTAACAAAACTCTCTAATTGTGGTAAAACTCTTAAAATACACAATTAGAGTTTCCAGAAATGATTAAAAACTTGTAAGAAACCCTTGAAATAAAAGCAAATGGATTCGTAATACATTTCCTGCCGTTTTTTAATCCCAGACATTACCAGTGGAAAGCTGGTAAATGACCAGAAAACTGATAATATTTACAACTCCGGACACTTTAGGGAGCATTTTCACTTGAATTTGCTTTCAAATGTTAGGAATTCATGTTTATACAGCTCAAAGTTTCTGTAGAAGGTCTGTAAGGAATGACTATACTGCCTATGTTTACAATTGAGGCCGAACTTCTCTGGCGTCTTTTGTGTGAATCAGTTAAAATCCTTATGGTTCCAGTACTTACTTGTTACAAAACTCTCTAATTGTGGTAAAACTCTTAAAATACGCAATTTGAGTTTCCAAAAATGATTAAAAACTTGTAAGAAACCCTTGAAATAAAAGTAAATGGATTCGTACTACATTTCCTGCCGTTTTTTACTGACAGACATTACCAGTGGAAAGCTGGTAAATGACCAGAAAACTGATAATATTTACAACTCCGGACACTTTAGGGAGCGTTTTCACTTGAATTTGCTTTCAAATGTTAGGAATTCATGTTTATACAGCTCAAAATTTCTGTAGAAAGACTGTAAGTAAGGACTGCACTGTTAATGTTTACAATTGAGGCCGAACTTCTCTGGCGTCTTTTGTGTGAATCAGTTAAAATCCTAACCGTTCCAGTACTTACTTGTAACAAAACTCTCTAATTGTGGTAAAACCCTTAAAATACGCAATTAGAGTTTCCAGAAATGATTAAAAACTTGTAAGAAACCCTTGAAATAAAAGCAAATGGATTCGTACTACATTTCCTGCCGTTTTTTAATCACAGACATTACCAGTGGAAAGCTGGTAAATGACCAGAAAACTGATAATATTTACTACTCCGGACACTTTAGGGAGCGTTTTCACTTGAATTTGCTTTCAAATATTAGGAATTCATGTTTATACAGCTCAAAATTTCTGTAGAAAGACTGTAAGTAAGGACTTCACTGCTAATGTTTACAATTGAGGCCGAACTTCTCTGGCGTCTTTTGTGTGAATCAGTTAAAATCCTAACAGTTCCAGTACTTACTTGTAACAAAACTCTCTAATTGTGGTAAAACTCTTAAAATACACAATTAGAGTTTCCAGAAATGATTATAAACTTGTAAGAAACCCTTGAAATAAAAGTAAAAGGATTCGTACTACATTTCCTGCCGTTTTTTAATCACAGATTTTACCAGTGGAAAGCTGGTAAATGAACAAAAACTGATAATATTTACAACTCCGGACACTTTAGGGAGCGTTTTCACTTGAATTTGCTTTCAAATGTTAGGAATTCATGTTTATACAGCTCAAAGTTTCGGTAGAAGGTCTGTAAGGAATGACTATACTGCCTATGCTTACAATTGAGGCCGAACTTCTCTGGCATCTTTTGTGTGAATCAGTTAAAATCCTTACGGTTCCAGGACTTACTTGTAAGAAAACTCTCTAATTGTGGTAAAACTCTTAAAATACGCAATTTGAGTTTCCAGAAATGATTAAAAACTTGTAAGAAACCCTTGAAATAAAAGTAAATGGATTCGTACTACATTTCCTGCCATTTTTTTTACTGACAGACATTACCAGTGGAAAGCTGGTAAATGACCAAAAACTGATAATATTTACAACTCCGGACACTTTAGGGAGCGTTTTCACTTGAATTTGCTTTCAAGTGTTAAGAATTCATATTTATACAGCTCAAAATTTCTGTAGAAAGACTGTAAGTAAGGACTTCACTGTTAATGTTTACAATTGAGGCCGAACTTCTCTGGCGTCTTTTGTGTGAATCAGTTAAAATCCTTATGATTCCAGTACTTACTTGTTACAAAACTCTCTAATTGTGGTAAAACTCTTAAAATACGCAATTAGAGTTTCCAGAAATGATTAAAAACTTGTAAGAAACCCTTGAAATAAAAGCAAATGGATTCGTACTACATTTCCTGCCGTTTTTTAATCACAGACTTTACCAGTGGAAAGCTGGTAAATGACCAGAAAACTGATAATATTTACCACTCCGGACACTTTATGGAGCGTTTTCACTTGAATTTGCTTTCAAATATTAGGAATTCATGTTTATACAGCTCAAAATTTCTGTAGAAAGACTGTAAGTAAGGACTTCACTGCTAATGTTTACAATGGAGGCCGAACTTCTCTGGCGTCTTTTGTGTGAATCACTTAAAATCCTTACGGTTCCATTACTTACTTGAAAGAAAACCCTCTAATTGTGGTAAAACTCTTAAAATACGCAATTAGAGTTTCCAGAAATGATTAAAAACTTGTAAGAAACCCTTGAAATAAAAGTAAATGGATTCGTACTACATTTCCTGCCGTTTTTTATCCCAGACATTACCAGTGGAAAGCTGGTAAATGACCAGAAAACTGATAATATTTACAACTCCGGACACTTTACGGAGCGTTTTCACTTGAATTTGCTTTCAAATGTTAGGAATTCATGTTTATACAGCTCAAAGTTTCTTTAGAAGGTCTGTAAGGAATGACTATACTGCCTATGTTTACAATTGAGGCCGAACTTCTCTGGCGTCTTTTGTGTGAATCAGTTAAAATCCTAACGGTTCCAGTACTTACTTGTAAGAAAACTCTCTAATTGTGGTAAAACTCTTAAAATACGCAATTTGAGTTTCCAGAAATGATTAAAAACTTGTAAGAAACCCTTGAAATAAAAGTAAATGGATTCGTCCTACATTTCCTGCCATTTTTTTACTGACAGACATTACCAGTGGAAAACTGGTAAATGAACCAAACCTGATAATATTTACAACTCCGGACACTTTAGGGAGCGTTTTCACTTGAATTTCCTTTCAAATGTTAGGAATTCATATATATACAGCTCAAAATTTCTGTAGAAAGACTGTAAGTAAGGACTTCACTGTTAATGTTTACAATTGAGGCCGAACTTCTCTGGCGTCTTTTGTGTGAATTAGTTAAAATCCTAACCGTTCCAGTACTTACTTGTAACAAAACTCTATAATTGTGGTAAAACTCTTAAAATATGCAGTTAGAGTTTCCAGAAATGATTAAAAACTTGTAAGAAACCCTTGAAATAAAAGCAAATGGATTCGTAATACATTTCCTGCCGTTTTTTAATCCCAGACATTACCAGTGGAAAGCTGGTAAATGACCAGAAAACTGATAATATTTACAACTCCGGACACTTTAGGGAGCGTTTTCACTTGAATTTGCTTTCAAATGTTAGGAATTCATGTTTATACAGCTCAAAGTTTCTGTAGAAGGTCTGTAAGGAATGACTATACTGCCTATGCTTACAATTGAGGCCGAACTTCTCTGGCATCTTTTGTGTGAATCAGTTAAAATCCTTACGGTTCCAGGACTTACTTGTAAGAAAACTCTCTAATTGTGGTAAAACTCTTAAAATACGCAATTTGAGTTTCCAGAAACGATTAAAAACTTGTAAGAAACCCTTGAAATAAAAGTAAATGGATTCGTACTACATTTCCTGCCATTTTTTAATCCCAGACATTACCAGTGGAAAGCTGGTAAATGACCAAAAACTGATAATATTTACAACTCCGGACACTTTAGGGAGCGTTTTCACTTGAATTTGCTTTCAAATGTTAGGAATTCATGTTTATACAGCTCAAAATTTCTGTAGAAAGACTGTAAGTAAGGACTTCACTGTTAATGTTTACAATTGAGGCCGAACTTCTCTGGCGTCTGTTGTGTGAATCAGTTAAAATCCTAACCGTTCCAGTACTTACTTGTAACAAAACAATCTAATTGTGGTAAAACCCTTAAAATACGCAATTAGAGTTTCCAGAAATGATTAAAAACTTGTAAGAAACCCTTGAAATAAAAGCAAATGGATTCGTACTACATTTCCTGCCGTTTTTTAATCACAGACATTACCAGTTGAAAGCTGGTAAATGACCAGAAAACTGATAATATTTACTACTCCGGACACTTTAGGGAGCGTTTTCACTTGAATTTGCTTTCAAATATTAGGAATTCATGTTTATACAGCTCAAAATTTCTGTAGAAAGACTGTAAGTAAGGACTTCACTGCTAATGTTTACAATTGAGGCCGAACTTCTCTGGCATCTTTTGTGTGAATCAGTTAAAATCCTTACGGTTCCAGGACTTACTTGTAAGAAAAGTCTCTAATTGTGGTAAAACTCTTAAAATACGCAATTTGAGTTTCCAGAAATGATTAAAAACTTGTAAGAAACCCTTGAAATAAAAGTAAATGGATTCGTACTACATTTCCTGCCATTTTTTTACTGACAGACATTACCAGTGGAAAACTGGTAAATGACCCAAACCTGATAATATTTACAACTCCGGACACTTTAGGGAGCGTTTTCACTTGAATTGCCTTTCAAATGTTAGGAATTCATATATATACAGCTCAAAATTTCTGTAGAAAGACTGTAAGTAAGGACTTCACTGTTAATGTTTACAATTGAGGCCGAACTTCTCTGGCGTCTTTTGTGTGAATCAGTTAAAATCCTTATGATTCCAGTACTTACTTGTTACAAAACTCTCTAATTGTGGTAAAACTCTTAAAATACGCAAATAGAGTTTCCAGAAATGATTAAAAACTTGTAAGCAACCCTTGAAATAAAAGTAAATGGATTCGTACTACATTTCCTGCCATTTTTTTACTGACAGACATTACCAGTGGAAAACTGGTAAATGACCCAAACCTGATAATATTTACAACTCCGGACACTTTAGGGAGCGTTTTCACTTGAATTTGCTTTCAAATGTTAGGAATTCATATATATACAGCTCAAAATTTCTGTAGAAAGACTGTAAGTAAGGACTTCACTGTTAATGTTTACAATTGAGGCCGAACTTCTCTGGCGTCTTTTGTGTGAATCAGTTAAAATCCTAACCGTTCCAGTACTTACTTGTAACAAAACTCTCTAATTGTGGTAAAACTCTTAAAATACGTAGTTAGAGTTTCCAAAAATGATTAAAAACTTGTAAGAAACCCTTGAAATAAAAGCAAATGGATTCGTAATACATTTCCTGCCGTTTTTTAATCCCAGACATTACCAGTGGAAAGCTGGTAAATGACCAGAAAACTGATAATATTTACAACTCCGGACACTTTAGGGAGCATTTTCACTTGAATTTGCTTTCAAATGTTAGGAATTCATGTTTATACAGCTCAAAGTTTCTGTAGAAGGTCTGTAAGGAATGACTATACTGCCTATGTTTACAATTGAGGCCGAACTTCTCTGGCGTCTTTTGTGTGAATCAGTTAAAATCCTTATGGTTCCAGTACTTACTTGTTACAAAACTCTCTAATTGTGGTAAAACTCTTAAAATACGCAATTTGAGTTTCCAAAAATGATTAAAAACTTGTAAGAAACCCTTGAAATAAAAGTAAATGGATTCGTACTACATTTCCTGCCGTTTTTTACTGACAGACATTACCAGTGGAAAGCTGGTAAATGACCAGAAAACTGATAATATTTACAACTCCGGACACTTTAGGGAGCGTTTTCACTTGAATTTGCTTTCAAATGTTAGGAATTCATGTTTATACAGCTCAAAATTTCTGTAGAAAGACTGTAAGTAAGGACTTCACTGTTAATGTTTACAATTGAGGCCGAACTTCTCTGGCGTCTTTTGTGTGAATCAGTTAAAATCCTAACCGTTCCAGTACTTACTTGTAACAAAACTCTCTAATTGTGGTAAAACCCTTAAAATACGCAATTAGAGTTTCCAGAAATGATTAAAAACTTGTAAGAAACCCTTGAAATAAAAGCAAATGGATTCGTACTACATTTCCTGCCGTTTTTTAATCACAGACATTACCAGTGGAAAGCTGGTAAATGACCAGAAAACTGATAATATTTACTACTCCGGACACTTTAGGGAGCGTTTTCACTTGAATTTGCTTTCAAATATTAGGAATTCATGTTTATACAGCTCAAAATTTCTGTAGAAAGTCTGTAAGTAAGGACTTCACTGCTAATGTTTACAATTGAGGCCGAACTTCTCTGGCGTCTTTTGTGTGAATCAGTTAAAATCCTAACAGTTCCAGTACTTACTTGTAACAAAACTCTCTAATTGTGGTAAAACTCTTAAAATACGCAATTAGAGTTTCCAGAAATGATTATAAACTTGTAAGAAACCCTTGAAATAAAAGTAAAAGGATTCGTACTACATTTCCTGCCGTTTTTTAATCACTGATTTTACCAGTGGAAAGCTGGTAAATGAACAAAAACTGATAATATTTACAACTCCGGACGCTTTAGGGAGCGTTTTCACTTGAATTTGCTTTCAAATGTTAGGAATTCATGTTTATACAGCTCAAAGTTTCGGTAGAAGGTCTGTAAGGAATGACTATACTGCCTATGCTTACAACTGAGGCCGAACTTCTCTGGCATCTTTTGTGTGAATCAGTTAAAATCCTTACGGTTCCAGGACTTACTTGTAAGAAAACTCTCTAATTGTGGTAAAACTCTTAAAATACGCAATTTGAGTTTCCAGAAATGATTAAAAACTTGTAAGAAACCCTTGAAATAAAAGTAAATGGATTCGTACTACATTTCCTGCCATTTTTTAATCCCAGACATTACCAGTGGAAAGCTGGTAAATGACCAAAAACTGATAATATTTACAACTCCGGACACTTTAGGGAGCGTTTTCACTTGAATTTGCTTTCAAGTGTTAAGAATTCATATTTATACAGCTCAAAATTTCTGTAGAAAGACTGTAAGTAAGGACTTCACTGTTAATGTTTACAATTGAGGCCGAACTTCTCTGGCGTCTTTTGTGTGAATCAGTTAAAATCCTTATGATTCCAGTACTTACTTGTTACAAAACTCTCTAATTGTGGTAAAACTCTTAAAATACGCAAATAGAGTTTCCCGAAATGATTAAAAACTTGTAAGCAACCCTTGAAATAAAAGTAAATGGATTCGTACTACATTTCCTGCCATTTTTTTACTGACAGACATTACCAGTGGAAAACTGGTAAATGACCCAAACCTGATAATATTTACAACTCCGGACACTTTAGGGAGCGTTTTCACTTGAATTTGCTTTCAAATGTTAGGAATTCGTATATATACAGCTCAAAATTTCTGTAGAAAGACTGTAAGTAAGGACTTCACTGTTAATGTTTACAATTGAGGCCGAACTTCTCTGGCGTCTCTTGTGTGAATCAGTTAAAATCCTAACCGTTCCAGTACTTACTTGTAACAAAACTCTCTAATTGTGGTAAAACTCTTAAAATACGCAATTAGAGTTTCCAGAAATGATTAAAAACTTGTAAGAAACCCTTGAAATAAAAGCAAATGGATTCGTACTACATTTCCTGCCGTTTTTTAATCACAGACTTTACCAGTGGAAAGCTGGTAAATGACCAGAAAACTGATAATATTTACCACTCCGGACACTTTATGGAGCGTTTTCACTTGAATTTGCTTTCAAATATTAGGAATTCATGTTTATACAGCTCAAAATTTCTGTAGAAAGACTGTAAGTAAGGACTTCACTGCTAATGTTTACAATGGAGGCCGAACATCTCTGGCGTCTTTTGTGTGAATCACTTAAAATCCTTACGGTTCCATTACTTACTTGTAAGAAAACCCTCTAATTGTGGTAAAACTCTTAAAATACGCAATTAGAGTTTCCAGAAATGATTAAAAACTTGTAAGAAACCCTTGAAATAAAAGTAAATGGATTCGTACTACATTTCCTGCCGTTTTTTATCCCAGACATTACCAGTGGAAAGCTGGTAAATGACCAGAAAACTGATAATATTTACAACTCCGGACACTTTACGGAGCGTTTTCACTTGAATTTGCTTTCAAATGTTAGGAATTCATGTTTATACAGCTCAAAGTTTCTTTAGAAGGTCTGTAAGGAATGACTATACTGCCTATGTTTACAATTGAGGCCGAACTTCTCTGGCGTCTTTTGTGTGAATCAGTTAAAATCCTAACGGTTCCAGTACTTACTTGTAAGAAAACTCTCTAATTGTGGTAAAACTCTTAAAATACGCAATTTGAGTTTCCAGAAATGATTAAAAACTTGTAAGAAACCCTTGAAATAAAAGTAAATGGATTCGTCCTACATTTCCTGCCATTTTTTTACTGACAGACATTACCAGTGGAAAACTGGTAAATGAACCAAACCTGATAATATTTACAACTCCGGACACTTTAGGGAGCGTTTTCACTTGAATTTCCTTTCAAATGTTAGGAATTCATATATATACAGCTCAAAATTTCTGTAGAAAGACTGTAAGTAAGGACTTCACTGTTAATGTTTACAATTGAGGCCGAACTTCTCTGGCGTCTTTTGTGTGAATTAGTTAAAATCCTAACCGTTCCAGTACTTACTTGTAACAAAACTCTCTAATTGTGGTAAAACTCTTAAAATACGCAGTTAGAGTTTCCAGAAATGATTAAAAACTTGTAAGAAACCCTTGAAATAAAAGCAAATGGATTCGTAATACATTTCCTGCCGTTTTTTAATCCCAGACATTACCAGTGGAAAGCTGGTAAATGACCAGAAAACTGATAATATTTACAACTCCGGACACTTTAGGGAGCGTTTTCACTTGAATTTGCTTTCAAATGTTAGGAATTCATGTTTATACAGCTCAAAGTTTCTGTAGAAGGTCTGTAAGGAATGACTATACTGCCTATGCTTACAATTGAGGCCGAACTTCTCTGGCATCTTTTGTGTGAATCAGTTAAAATCCTTACGGTTCCAGGACTTACTTGTAAGAAAACTCTCTAATTGTGGTAAAACTCTTAAAATACGCAATTTGAGTTTCCAGAAACGATTAAAAACTTGTAAGAAACCCTTGAAATAAAAGTAAATGGATTCGTACTACATTTCCTGCCATTTTTTAATCCCAGACATTACCAGTGGAAAGCTGGTAAATGACCAAAAACTGATAATATTTACAACTCCGGACACTTTAGGGAGCGTTTTCACTTGAATTTGCTTTCAAATGTTAGGAATTCATGTTTATACAGCTCAAAATTTCTGTAGAAAGACTGTAAGTAAGGACTTCACTGTTAATGTTTACAATTGAGGCCGAACTTCTCTGGCGTCTTTTGTGTGAATCAGTTAAAATCCTAACCGTTCCAGTACTTACTTGTAACAAAACTCTCTAATTGTGGTAAAACCCTTAAAATACGCAATTAGAGTTTCCAGAAATGATTAAAAACTTGTAAGAAACCCTTGAAATAAAAGCAAATGGATTCGTACTACATTTCCTGCCGTTTTTTAATCACAGACATTACCAGTGGAAAGCTGGTAAATGACCAGAAAACTGATAATATTTACTACTCCGGACACTTTAGGGAGCGTTTTCACTTGAATTTGCTTTCAAATATTAGGAATTCATGTTTATACAGCTCAAAATTTCTGTAGAAAGTCTGTAAGTAAGGACTTCACTGCTAATGTTTACAATTGAGGCCGAACTTCTCTGGCGTCTTTTGTGTGAATCAGTTAAAATCCTAACAGTTCCAGTACTTACTTGTAACAAAACTCTCTAATTGTGGTAAAACTCTTAAAATACGCAATTAGAGTTTCCAGAAATGATTATAAACTTGTAAGAAACCCTTGAAATAAAAGTAAAAGGATTCGTACTACATTTCCTGCCGTTTTTTAATCACTGATTTTACCAGTGGAAAGCTGGTAAATGAACAAAAACTGATAATATTTACAACTCCGGACGCTTTAGGGAGCGTTTTCACTTGAATTTGCTTTCAAATGTTAGGAATTCATGTTTATACAGCTCAAAGTTTCGGTAGAAGGTCTGTAAGGAATGACTATACTGCCTATGCTTACAACTGAGGCCGAACTTCTCTGGCATCTTTTGTGTGAATCAGTTAAAATCCTTACGGTTCCAGGACTTACTTGTAAGAAAACTCTCTAATTGTGGTAAAACTCTTAAAATACGCAATTTGAGTTTCCAGAAATGATTAAAAACTTGTAAGAAACCCTTGAAATAAAAGTAAATGGATTCGTACTACATTTCCTGCCATTTTTTAATCCCAGACATTACCAGTGGAAAGCTGGTAAATGACCAAAAACTGATAATATTTACAACTCCGGACACTTTAGGGAGCGTTTTCACTTGAATTTGCTTTCAAGTGTTAAGAATTCATATTTATACAGCTCAAAATTTCTGTAGAAAGACTGTAAGTAAGGACTTCACTGTTAATGTTTACAATTGAGGCCGAACTTCTCTGGCGTCTTTTGTGTGAATCAGTTAAAATCCTTATGATTCCAGTACTTACTTGTTACAAAACTCTCTAATTGTGGTAAAACTCTTAAAATACGCAAATAGAGTTTCCCGAAATGATTAAAAACTTGTAAGCAACCCTTGAAATAAAAGTAAATGGATTCGTACTACATTTCCTGCCATTTTTTTACTGACAGACATTACCAGTGGAAAACTGGTAAATGACCCAAACCTGATAATATTTACAACTCCGGACACTTTAGGGAGCGTTTTCACTTGAATTTGCTTTCAAATGTTAGGAATTCGTATATATACAGCTCAAAATTTCTGTAGAAAGACTGTAAGTAAGGACTTCACTGTTAATGTTTACAATTGAGGCCGAACTTCTCTGGCGTCTCTTGTGTGAATCAGTTAAAATCCTAACCGTTCCAGTACTTACTTGTAACAAAACTCTCTAATTGTGGTAAAACTCTTAAAATACGCAATTAGAGTTTCCAGAAATGATTAAAAACTTGTAAGAAACCCTTGAAATAAAAGCAAATGGATTCGTACTACATTTCCTGCCGTTTTTTAATCACAGACTTTACCAGTGGAAAGCTGGTAAATGACCAGAAAACTGATAATATTTACCACTCCGGACACTTTATGGAGCGTTTTCACTTGAATTTGCTTTCAAATATTAGGAATTCATGTTTATACAGCTCAAAATTTCTGTAGAAAGACTGTAAGTAAGGACTTCACTGCTAATGTTTACAATGGAGGCCGAACATCTCTGGCGTCTTTTGTGTGAATCACTTAAAATCCTTACGGTTCCATTACTTACTTGTAAGAAAACCCTCTAATTGTGGTAAAACTCTTAAAATACGCAATTAGAGTTTCCAGAAATGATTAAAAACTTGTAAGAAACCCTTGAAATAAAAGTAAATGGATTCGTACTACATTTCCTGCCGTTTTTTATCCCAGACATTACCAGTGGAAAGCTGGTAAATGACCAGAAAACTGATAATATTTACAACTCCGGACACTTTACGGAGCGTTTTCACTTGAATTTGCTTTCAAATGTTAGGAATTCATGTTTATACAGCTCAAAGTTTCTTTAGAAGGTCTGTAAGGAATGACTATACTGCCTATGTTTACAATTGAGGCCGAACTTCTCTGGCGTCTTTTGTGTGAATCAGTTAAAATCCTAACGGTTCCAGTACTTACTTGTAAGAAAACTCTCTAATTGTGGTAAAACTCTTAAAATACGCAATTTGAGTTTCCAGAAATGATTAAAAACTTGTAAGAAACCCTTGAAATAAAAGTAAATGGATTCGTCCTACATTTCCTGCCATTTTTTTACTGACAGACATTACCAGTGGAAAACTGGTAAATGAACCAAACCTGATAATATTTACAACTCCGGACACTTTAGGGAGCGTTTTCACTTGAATTTCCTTTCAAATGTTAGGAATTCATATATATACAGCTCAAAATTTCTGTAGAAAGACTGTAAGTAAGGACTTCACTGTTAATGTTTACAATTGAGGCCGAACTTCTCTGGCGTCTTTTGTGTGAATTAGTTAAAATCCTAACCGTTCCAGTACTTACTTGTAACAAAACTCTCTAATTGTGGTAAAACTCTTAAAATACGCAGTTAGAGTTTCCAGAAATGATTAAAAACTTGTAAGAAACCCTTGAAATAAAAGCAAATGGATTCGTAATACATTTCCTGCCGTTTTTTAATCCCAGACATTACCAGTGGAAAGCTGGTAAATGACCAGAAAACTGATAATATTTACAACTCCGGACACTTTAGGGAGCGTTTTCACTTGAATTTGCTTTCAAATGTTAGGAATTCATGTTTATACAGCTCAAAGTTTCTGTAGAAGGTCTGTAAGGAATGACTATACTGCCTATGCTTACAATTGAGGCCGAACTTCTCTGGCATCTTTTGTGTGAATCAGTTAAAATCCTTACGGTTCCAGGACTTACTTGTAAGAAAACTCTCTAATTGTGGTAAAACTCTTAAAATACGCAATTTGAGTTTCCAGAAACGATTAAAAACTTGTAAGAAACCCTTGAAATAAAAGTAAATGGATTCGTACTACATTTCCTGCCATTTTTTAATCCCAGACATTACCAGTGGAAAGCTGGTAAATGACCAAAAACTGATAATATTTACAACTCCGGACACTTTAGGGAGCGTTTTCACTTGAATTTGCTTTCAAATGTTAGGAATTCATGTTTATACAGCTCAAAATTTCTGTAGAAAGACTGTAAGTAAGGACTTCACTGTTAATGTTTACAATTGAGGCCGAACTTCTCTGGCGTCTTTTGTGTGAATCAGTTAAAATCCTAACCGTTCCAGTACTTACTTGTAACAAAACTCTCTAATTGTGGTAAAACCCTTAAAATACGCAATTAGAGTTTCCAGAAATGATTAAAAACTTGTAAGAAACCCTTGAAATAAAAGCAAATGGATTCGTACTACATTTCCTGCCGTTTTTTAATCACAGACATTACCAGTGGAAAGCTGGTAAATGACCAGAAAACTGATAATATTTACTACTCCGGACACTTTAGGGAGCGTTTTCACTTGAATTTGCTTTCAAATATTAGGAATTCATGTTTATACAGCTCAAAATTTCTGTAGAAAGTCTGTAAGTAAGGACTTCACTGCTAATGTTTACAATTGAGGCCGAACTTCTCTGGCGTCTTTTGTGTGAATCAGTTAAAATCCTAACAGTTCCAGTACTTACTTGTAACAAAACTCTCTAATTGTGGTAAAACTCTTAAAATACGCAATTAGAGTTTCCAGAAATGATTATAAACTTGTAAGAAACCCTTGAAATAAAAGTAAAAGGATTCGTACTACATTTCCTGCCGTTTTTTAATCACTGATTTTACCAGTGGAAAGCTGGTAAATGAACAAAAACTGATAATATTTACAACTCCGGACGCTTTAGGGAGCGTTTTCACTTGAATTTGCTTTCAAATGTTAGGAATTCATGTTTATACAGCTCAAAGTTTCGGTAGAAGGTCTGTAAGGAATGACTATACTGCCTATGCTTACAACTGAGGCCGAACTTCTCTGGCATCTTTTGTGTGAATCAGTTAAAATCCTTACGGTTCCAGGACTTACTTGTAAGAAAACTCTCTAATTGTGGTAAAACTCTTAAAATACGCAATTTGAGTTTCCAGAAATGATTAAAAACTTGTAAGAAACCCTTGAAATAAAAGTAAATGGATTCGTACTACATTTCCTGCCATTTTTTAATCCCAGACATTACCAGTGGAAAGCTGGTAAATGACCAAAAACTGATAATATTTACAACTCCGGACACTTTAGGGAGCGTTTTCACTTGAATTTGCTTTCAAGTGTTAAGAATTCATATTTATACAGCTCAAAATTTCTGTAGAAAGACTGTAAGTAAGGACTTCACTGTTAATGTTTACAATTGAGGCCGAACTTCTCTGGCGTCTTTTGTGTGAATCAGTTAAAATCCTTATGATTCCAGTACTTACTTGTTACAAAACTCTCTAATTGTGGTAAAACTCTTAAAATACGCAAATAGAGTTTCCCGAAATGATTAAAAACTTGTAAGCAACCCTTGAAATAAAAGTAAATGGATTCGTACTACATTTCCTGCCATTTTTTTACTGACAGACATTACCAGTGGAAAACTGGTAAATGACCCAAACCTGATAATATTTACAACTCCGGACACTTTAGGGAGCGTTTTCACTTGAATTTGCTTTCAAATGTTAGGAATTCGTATATATACAGCTCAAAATTTCTGTAGAAAGACTGTAAGTAAGGACTTCACTGTTAATGTTTACAATTGAGGCCGAACTTCTCTGGCGTCTCTTGTGTGAATCAGTTAAAATCCTAACCGTTCCAGTACTTACTTGTAACAAAACTCTCTAATTGTGGTAAAACTCTTAAAATACGCAATTAGAGTTTCCAGAAATGATTAAAAACTTGTAAGAAACCCTTGAAATAAAAGCAAATGGATTCGTACTACATTTCCTGCCGTTTTTTAATCACAGACTTTACCAGTGGAAAGCTGGTAAATGACCAGAAAACTGATAATATTTACCACTCCGGACACTTTATGGAGCGTTTTCACTTGAATTTGCTTTCAAATATTAGGAATTCATGTTTATACAGCTCAAAATTTCTGTAGAAAGACTGTAAGTAAGGACTTCACTGCTAATGTTTACAATGGAGGCCGAACATCTCTGGCGTCTTTTGTGTGAATCACTTAAAATCCTTACGGTTCCATTACTTACTTGTAAGAAAACCCTCTAATTGTGGTAAAACTCTTAAAATACGCAATTAGAGTTTCCAGAAATGATTAAAAACTTGTAAGAAACCCTTGAAATAAAAGTAAATGGATTCGTACTACATTTCCTGCCGTTTTTTATCCCAGACATTACCAGTGGAAAGCTGGTAAATGACCAGAAAACTGATAATATTTACAACTCCGGACACTTTACGGAGCGTTTTCACTTGAATTTGCTTTCAAATGTTAGGAATTCATGTTTATACAGCTCAAAGTTTCTTTAGAAGGTCTGTAAGGAATGACTATACTGCCTATGTTTACAATTGAGGCCGAACTTCTCTGGCGTCTTTTGTGTGAATCAGTTAAAATCCTAACGGTTCCAGTACTTACTTGTAAGAAAACTCTCTAATTGTGGTAAAACTCTTAAAATACGCAATTTGAGTTTCCAGAAATGATTAAAAACTTGTAAGAAACCCTTGAAATAAAAGTAAATGGATTCGTCCTACATTTCCTGCCATTTTTTTACTGACAGACATTACCAGTGGAAAACTGGTAAATGAACCAAACCTGATAATATTTACAACTCCGGACACTTTAGGGAGCGTTTTCACTTGAATTTCCTTTCAAATGTTAGGAATTCATATATATACAGCTCAAAATTTCTGTAGAAAGACTGTAAGTAAGGACTTCACTGTTAATGTTTACAATTGAGGCCGAACTTCTCTGGCGTCTTTTGTGTGAATTAGTTAAAATCCTAACCGTTCCAGTACTTACTTGTAACAAAACTCTCTAATTGTGGTAAAACTCTTAAAATACGCAGTTAGAGTTTCCAGAAATGATTAAAAACTTGTAAGAAACCCTTGAAATAAAAGCAAATGGATTCGTAATACATTTCCTGCCGTTTTTTAATCCCAGACATTACCAGTGGAAAGCTGGTAAATGACCAGAAAACTGATAATATTTACAACTCCGGACACTTTAGGGAGCGTTTTCACTTGAATTTGCTTTCAAATGTTAGGAATTCATGTTTATACAGCTCAAAGTTTCTGTAGAAGGTCTGTAAGGAATGACTATACTGCCTATGCTTACAATTGAGGCCGAACTTCTCTGGCATCTTTTGTGTGAATCAGTTAAAATCCTTACGGTTCCAGGACTTACTTGTAAGAAAACTCTCTAATTGTGGTAAAACTCTTAAAATACGCAATTTGAGTTTCCAGAAACGATTAAAAACTTGTAAGAAACCCTTGAAATAAAAGTAAATGGATTCGTACTACATTTCCTGCCATTTTTTAATCCCAGACATTACCAGTGGAAAGCTGGTAAATGACCAAAAACTGATAATATTTACAACTCCGGACACTTTAGGGAGCGTTTTCACTTGAATTTGCTTTCAAATGTTAAGAATTCATATTTATACAGCTCAAAATTTCTGTAGAAAGACTGTAAGTAAGGACTTCACTGTTAATGTTTACAATTGAGGCCGAACTTCTCTGGCGTCTTTTGTGTGAATCAGTTAAAATCCTTATGATTCCAGTACTTACTTGTTACAAAACTCTCTAACTGTGGTAAAACTCTTAAAATACGCAAATAGAGTTTCCAGAAATGATTAAAAACTTGTAAGCAACCCTTGAAATAAAAGTAAATGGATTCGTACTACATTTCCTGCCATTTTTTTACTGACAGACATTACCAGTGGAAAACTGGTAAATGACCCAAACCTGATAATATTTACAACTCCGGACACTTTAGGGAGCGTTTTCACTTGAATTTGCTTTCAAATGTTAGGAATTCATATATATACAGCTCAAAATTTCTGTAGAAAGACTGTAAGTAAGGACTTCACTGTTAATGTTTACAATTGAGGCCGAACTTCTCTGGCGTCTTTTGTGTGAATCAGTTAAAATCCTAACCGTTCCAGGACTTACTTGTAACAAAACTCTCTAATTGTGGTAAAACTCTTAAAATACGCAGTTAGAGTTTCCAGAAATGATTAAAAACTTGTAAGAAACCCTTGAAATAAAAGTAAATGGATTCGTACTACATTTCCTGCCGTTTTTTACTGACAGACATTACCAGTGGAAAGCTGGTAAATGACCAGAAAACTGATAATATTTACAACTCCGGAAACTTTAGGGAGCGTTTTCACATCAATTTGCTTTCAAATGTTAGGAATTCATGTTTATACAGCTCAAAATTTCTGTAGAAAGACTGTAAGTAAGGACTTCACTGTTAATGTTTACAATTGAGGCCGAACTTCTCTGGTGTCTTTTGTGTGAATCAGTTAAAATCCTAACGGTTCCAGTACTTACTTGTAACAAAACTCTCTAATTGTGGTAAAACTCTTAAAATACACAATTAGAGTTTCCAGAAATGATTAAAAACTTGTAAGAAACCCTTGAAATAAAAGTAAATGTATTCGTACTACATTTCCTGCCGTTTTTTACTGACAGACATTACCAGCGGAAAGCTGGGAAATGACCAGAAAACTGATAATATTTACAACTCCGGACACTTTAGGGAGCGTTTTCACTTGAATTTGCTTTCAAATATTAGGAATTCATGGTTATACAGCTCAAAATTTCTGTAGAAAGACTGTAAGTAAGGACTTCACTGCGAAAGTTTACAACGGAGGCCGAACTTCTCTGGCGTCTTTTGTGTGAATCACTTAAAATCCTTACGGTTCCATTACTTACTTGTAAGAAAACTCTCTAATTTTGGTAAAACTCTTAAAATACGCAATTTGAGTTTCCAGAAACGATTAAAAACTTGTAAGAAACCCTTGAAATAAAAGTAAATGGATTCGTACTACATTTCCTGCCGTTTTTTTACTGACAGACATTACCAGTGGAAAGCTGGTAAATGACCAGAAAACTGATACTATTTACAACTCCGGACACTTTAGGGAGCGTTTTCACTTGAATTTGCTTTCAAATATTAGGAATTCATGTTTATACAGCTCAAAATTTCTGTAGAAAGACTGTAAGTAAGGACTGCACTGCTAATGTTTACAATTGAGGCCAAATGTCTCTGGCGTCTTTTGTGTGAGTTAAAATCCTTATGGTTCCAGTACATACTTGTAACAAAACTCTCTAATTGTGGTAAAACTCTTAAAATACGCCATTAGAGTTTCCAGAAATGATTATAAACTTGTAAGAAACCCTTGAAATAAAAGTAAATGGATTCGTACTACATTTCCTGCCATTTTTTAATCCCAGACATTACCAGTGGAAAGCTGGTAAATGACCAAAAACTGATTATATTTACAACTCCGGAAACTTTAGGGAGCGTTTTCACTTGAATTAGCTTTCAAATGTTAGGAATTCATGTTTATACAGCTCAAAGTTTCTGTAGAAGGTCTGTAAGGAATGACTATACTGCCTATGTTTACAATTGAGGCCGAACTTCTCTGGCATCTTTTGTGTGAATCAGTTAAAATCCTTACGGTTCCAGGACTTACTTGTAAGAAAACTCTCTAATTGTGGTAAAACTCTTAAAATACGCAATTTGAGTTTCCAGAAATGATTAAAAACTTGTAAGAAACCCTTGAAATAAAAGTAAATGGATTCGTACTACATTTCCTGCCATTTTTTAATCCCAGACATTACCAGTGGAAAGCTGGTAAATGACCAAAAACTGATAATATTTACAACTCCGGACACTTTAGGGAGCGTTTTCACTTGAATTTGCTTTCAAATGTTAAGAATTCATATTTATACAGCTCAAAATTTCTGTAGAAAGACTGTAAGTAAGGACTTCACTGTTAAAGTTTACAATTGAGGCCGAACTTCTCTGGCGTCTTTTGTGTGAATCAGTTAAAATCCTTATGATTCCAGTACTTACTTGTTACAAAACTCTCTAATTGTGGTAAAACTCTTAAAATACGCAAATAGAGTTTCCAGAAATGATTAAAAACTTGTAAGCAACCCTTGAAATAAAAGTAAATGGATTCGTACTACATTTCCTGCCATTTTTTACTGACAGACATTACCAGTGGAAAACTGGTAAATGACCCAAACCTGATAATATTTACAACTCCGGACACTTTAGGGAGCGTTTTCACTTGAATTTGCTTTCAAATGTTAGGAATTCATATATATACAGCTCAAAATTTCTGTAGAAAGACTGTAAGTAAGGACTTTACTGTTAATGTTTACAATTGAGGCCGAACTTCTCTGGCGTCTTTTGTGTGAATCAGTTAAAATCCTAACCGTTCCAGTACTTACTTGTAACAAAACTCTCTAATTGTGGTAAAACTCTTAAAATACGCAGTTAGAGTTTCCAGAAATGATTAAAAACTTGTAAGAAACCCTTGAAATAAAAGCAAATGGATTCGTAATACATTTCCTGCCGTTTTTTAATCCCAGACATTACCAGTGGAAAGCTGGGAAATGACCAGAAAACTGATAATATTTACAACTCCGGACACTTTAGGGAGCGTTTTCACTTGAATTTGCTTTCAAATATTAGGAATTCATGGTTATACAGCTCAAAATTTCTGTAGAAAGACTGTAAGTAAGGACTTCACTGCGAAAGTTTACAACGGAGGCCGAACTTCTCTGGCGTCTTTTGTGTGAATCACTTAAAATCCTTACGGTTCCATTACTTACTTGTAAGAAAACTCTCTAATTTTGGTAAAACTCTTAAAATACGCAATTTGAGTTTCCAGAAACGATTAAAAACTTGTAAGAAACCCTTGAAATAAAAGTAAATGGATTCGTACTACATTTCCTGCCGTTTTTTTACTGACAGACATTACCAGTGGAAAGCTGGTAAATGACCAGAAAACTGATACTATTTACAACTCCGGACACTTTAGGGAGCGTTTTCACTTGAATTTGCTTTCAAATATTAGGAATTCATGTTTATACAGCTCAAAATTTCTGTAGAAAGACTGTAAGTAAGGACTGCACTGCTAATGTTTACAATTGAGGCCAAATGTCTCTGGCGTCTTTTGTGTGAGTTAAAATCCTTATGGTTCCAGTACATACTTGTAACAAAACTCTCTAATTGTGGTAAAACTCTTAAAATACGCCATTAGAGTTTCCAGAAATGATTATAAACTTGTAAGAAACCCTTGAAATAAAAGTAAATGGATTCGTACTACATTTCCTGCCATTTTTTAATCCCAGACATTACCAGTGGAAAGCTGGTAAATGACCAAAAACTGATTATATTTACAACTCCGGAAAATTTAGGGAGCGTTTTCACTTGAATTAGCTTTCAAATGTTAGGAATTCATGTTTATACAGCTCAAAGTTTCTGTAGAAGGTCTGTAAGGAATGACTATACTGCCTATGTTTACAATTGAGGCCGAACTTCTCTGGCGTCTTTTGTGTGAATCAGTTAAAATCCTAACGGTTCCAGTACTTACTTGTAAGAAAACTCTCTAATTGTGGTAAAACTCTTAAAATACGCAATTTGAGTTTCCAGAAATGATTATAAACTTGTAAGAAACCCTTGAAATAAAAGCAAATGGATTCGTACTACATTTCCTGCCGTTTTTTAATCCCAGACATTACCAGTGGAAAGCTGGTAAATGACCAGAAAACTGATAATATTTACCACTCCGGACACTTTATGGAGCGTTTTCACTTGAATTTGCTTTCAAATATTAGGAATTCATGTTTATACAGCTCAAAATTTCTGTAGAAAGACTGTAAGTAAGGACTTCACTGCTAATGTTTACAATGGAGGCCGAACTTCTCTGGCGTCTTTTGTGTGAATCACTTAAAATCCTTACGGTTCCATTACTTACTTGTAAGAAAACCCTCTAATTGTGGTAAAACTCTTAAAATACGCAATTAGAGTTTCCAGAAATGATTAAAAACTTGTAAGAAACCCTTGAAATAAAAGTAAATGGATTCGTACTACATTTCCTGCCGTTTTTTAATCACAGACATTACCAGTGGAAAGCTGGTAAATGACCATAAAACTGATAATATTTACTACTCCGGACACTTTAGGGAGCGTTTTCACTTGAATTTGCTTTCAAATATTAGGAATTCATGTTTATACAGCTCAAAATTTCTGTAGAAAGACTGTAAGTAAGGACTTCACTGCTAATGTTTACAATTGAGGCCGAACTTCTCTGGCGTCTTTTGTGTGAATCAGTTAAAATCCTAACAGTTCCAGTACTTACTTGTAACAAAACTCTCTAGTTGTGGTAAAACTCTTAAAATACACAATTAGAGTTTCCAGAAATGATTATAAACTTGTAAGAAACCCTTGAAATAAAAGTAAATGGATTCGTACTACATTTCCTGCCGTTTTTTAATCACAGATTTTACCAGTTGAAAGCTGGTAAATGAACAAAAACTGATAATACTTACAACTCCGGACACTTTAGGGAGCGTTTTCACTTGAATTTGCTTTCAAATGTTAGGAATTCATGTTTATACAGCTCAAAGTTTCGGTAGAAGGTCTGTAAGGAATGACTATACTGCCTATGCTTACAATTGAGGCCGAACTTCTCTGGCATCTTTTGTGTGAATCAGTTAAAATCCTTACGGTTCCAGGACTTACTTGTAAGAAAACTCTCTAATTGTGGTAAAACTCTTAAAATACGCAATTTGAGTTTCCAGAAATGATTAAAAACTTGTAAGAAACCCTTGAAATAAAAGTAAATGGATTCGTACTACATTTCCTGCCATTTTTTAATCCCAGACATTACCAGTGGAAAGCTGGTAAATGACCAAAAACTGATAATATTTACAACTCCGGACACTTTAGGGAGCGTTTTCACTTGAATTTGCTTTCAAATGTTAAGAATTCATATTTATACAGCTCAAAATTTCTGTAGAAAGACTGTAAGTAAGGACTTCACTGTTAAAGTTTACAATTGAGGCCGAACTTCTCTGGCGTCTTTTGTGTGAATCAGTTAAAATCCTTATGATTCCAGTACTTACTTGTTACAAAACTCTCTAATTGTGGTAAAACTCTTAAAATACGCAAATAGAGTTTCCAGAAATGATTAAAAACTTGTAAGCAACCCTTGAAATAAAAGTAAATGGATTCGTACTACATTTCCTGCCATTTTTTTACTGACAGACATTACCAGTGGAAAACTGGTAAATGACCCAAACCTGATAATATTTACAACTCCGGACACTTTAGGGAGCGTTTTCACTTGAATTTGCTTTCAAATGTTAGGAATTCATATATATACAGCTCAAAATTTCTGTAGAAAGACTGTAAGTAAGGACTTCACTGTTAATGTTTACAATTGAGGCCGAACTTCTCTGGCGTCTTTTGTGTGAATCACTTAAAATCCTTACGGTTCCATTACTTACTTGTAAGAAAACCCTCTAATTGTGGTAAAACTCTTAAAATACGCAATTAGAGTTTCCAGAAATGATTAAAAACTTGTAAGAAACCCTTGAAATAAAAGTAAATGGATTCGTACTACATTTCCTGCCGTTTTTTAATCACAGACATTACCAGTGGAAAGCTGGTAAATGACCATAAAACTGATAATATTTACTACTCCGGACACTTTAGGGAGCGTTTTCACTTGAATTTGCTTTCAAATATTAGGAATTCATGTTTATACAGCTCAAAATTTCTGTAGAAAGACTGTAAGTAAGGACTTCACTGCTAATGTTTACAATTGAGGCCGAACTTCTCTGGCGTCTTTTGTGTGAATCAGTTAAAATCCTAACAGTTCCAGTACTTACTTGTAACAAAACTCTCTAATTGTGGTAAAACTCTTAAAATACACAATTAGAGTTTCCAGAAATGATTATAAACTTGTAAGAAACCCTTGAAATAAAAGTAAATGGATTCGTACTACATTTCCTGCCGTTTTTTAATCACAGATTTTACCAGTTGAAAGCTGGTAAATGAACAAAAACTGATAATATTTACAACTCCGGACACTTTAGGGAGCGTTTTCACTTGAATTTGCTTTCAAATGTTAGGAATTCATGTTTATACAGCTCAAAGTTTTGGTAGAAGGTCTGTAAGGAATGACTATACTGCCTATGCTTACAATTGAGGCCGAACTTCTCTGGCATCTTTTGTGTGAATCAGTTAAAATCCTTACGGTTCCAGGACTTACTTGTAAGAAAACTCTCTAATTGTGGTAAAACTCTTAAAATACGCAATTTGAGTTTCCAGAAATGATTAAAAACTTGTAAGAAACCCTTGAAATAAAAGTAAATGGATTCGTACTACATTTCCTGCCATTTTTTAATCCCAGACATTACCAGTGGAAAGCTGGTAAATGACCAAAAACTGATAATATTTACAACTCCGGACACTTTAGGGAGCGTTTTCACTTGAATTTGCTTTCAAATGTTAAGAATTCATATTTATACAGCTCAAAATTTCTGTAGAAAGACTGTAAGTAAGGACTTCACTGTTAAAGTTTACAATTGAGGCCGAACTTCTCTGGCGTCTTTTGTGTGAATCAGTTAAAATCCTTATGATTCCAGTACTTACTTGTTACAAAACTCTCTAATTGTGGTAAAACTCTTAAAATACGCAAATAGAGTTTCCAGAAATGATTAAAAACTTGTAAGCAACCCTTGAAATAAAAGTAAATGGATTCGTACTACATTTCCTGCCATTTTTTTACTGACAGACATTACCAGTGGAAAACTGGTAAATGACCCAAACCTGATAATATTTACAACTCCGGACACTTTAGGGAGCGTTTTCACTTGAATTTGCTTTCAAATGTTAGGAATTCATATATATACAGCTCAAAATTTCTGTAGAAAGACTGTAAGTAAGGACTTCACTGTTAATGTTTACAATTGAGGCCGAACTGCTCTGGCGTCTCTTGTGTGAATCAGTTAAAATCCTAACCGTTCCAGTACTTACTTGTAACAAAACTCTCTAATTGTGGTAAAACTCTTAAAATACGCAGTTAGAGTTTCCAGAAATGATTAAAAACTTGTAAGAAACCCTTGAAATAAAAGCAAATGGATTCGTAATACATTTTCTGCCGTTTTTTAATCCCAGACTTTACCAGTGGAAAGCTGGTAAATGACCAGAAAACTGATAATATTTACAACTCCGGAACCTTTAGGGAGCGTTTTCACTTGAATTTGCTTTCAAATGTTAGGAATTCATGTTTATACAGCTCAAAGTTTCTGTAGAAGGTCTGTAAGGAATGACTATACTGCCTATGTTTACAATTGAGGCCGAACTTCTCTGGCGTCTTTTGTGTGAATCAGTTAAAATCCTTATGGTTCCAGTACTTACTTGAAACAAGACTCTCTAATTGTGGTAAAACTCTTAAAATACGCAATTTGAGTTTCCAGAAATGATTAAAAACTTGTAAGAAACCCTTGAAATAAAAGTAAATGGATTCGTACTACATTTCCTGCCGTTTTTTAGTGACAGACATTACCAGTGGAAAGCTGGTAAATGACCAGAAAACTGATAATATTTACCACTCCGGAAACTTTAGGGAGCGTTTTCACATGAATTTGCTTTCAAATGTTAGGAATTCATGTTTATACAGCTCAAAATTTCTGTAGAAAGACTGTAAGTAAGGACTTCACTGTTAATGTTTACAATTGAGGCCGAACTTCTCTGGTGTCTTTTGTGTGAATCAGTTAAAATCCTAACGGTTCCAGTACTTACTTGTAACAAAACTCTCTAATTGTGGTAAAACTCTTAAAATACACAATTAGAGTTTCCAGAAATGATTAAAAACTTGTAAGAAACCCTTGAAATAAAAGTAAATGTATTCGTACTACATTTCCTGCCGTTTTTTACTGACAGACATTACCAGCGGAAAGCTGGGAAATGACCAGAAAACTGATAATATTTACAACTCCGGACACTTTAGGGAGCGTTTTCACTTGAATTTGCTTTCAAATATTAGGAATTCATGGTTATACAGCTCAAAATTTCTGTAGAAAGACTGTAAGTAAGGACTTCACTGCGAAAGTTTACAACGGAGGCCGAACTTCTCTGGCGTCTTTTGTGTGAATCACTTAAAATCCTTACGGTTCCATTACTTACTTGTAAGAAAACTCTCTAATTTTGGTAAAACTCTTAAAATACGCAATTTGAGTTTCCAGAAACGATTAAAAACTTGTAAGAAACCCTTGAAATAAAAGTAAATGGATTCGTACTACATTTCCTGCCGTTTTTTTACTGACAGACATTACCAGTGGAAAGCTGGTAAATGACCAGAAAACTGATACTATTTACAACTCCGGACACTTTATGGAGCGTTTTCACTTGAATTTGCTTTCAAATATTAGGAATTCATGTTTATACAGCTCAAAATTTCTGTAGAAAGACTGTAAGTAAGGACTGCACTGCTAATGTTTACAATTGAGGCCAAATGTCTCTGGCGTCTTTTGTGTGAGTTAAAATCCTTATGGTTCCAGTACATACTTGTAACAAAACTCTCTAATTGTGGTAAAACTCTTAAAATACGCCATTAGAGTTTCCAGAAATGATTATAAACTTGTAAGAAACCCTTGAAATAAAAGTAAATGGATTCGTACTACATTTCCTGCCATTTTTTAATCCCAGACATTACCAGTGGAAAGCTGGTAAATGACCAAAAACTGATTATATTTACAACTCCGGAAACTTTAGGGAGCGTTTTCACTTGAATTAGCTTTCAAATGTTAGGAATTCATGTTTATACAGCTCAAAGTTTCTGTAGAAGGTCTGTAAGGAATGACTATACTGCCTATGTTTACAATTGAGGCCGAACTTCTCTGGCGTCTTTTGTGTGAATCAGTTAAAATCCTAACGGTTCCAGTACTTACTTGTAAGAAAACTCTCTAATTGTGGTAAAACTCTTAAAATACACAATTTGAGTTTCCAGAAATGATTATAAACTTGTAAGAAACCCTTGAAATATAAGAAAATGGATTCGTACTACATTTCCTGCCATTTTTTAATCCCAGACATTACCAGTGGAAAGCTGGTAAAAGACCAAAAACTGATTATATTTACAACTCCGGAAACTTTAGGGAGCGTTTTCACTTGAATTAGCTTTCAAATGTTAGGAATTCATGTTTATACAGCTCAAAGTTTCTGTAGAAGGTCTGTAAGGAATGACTATACTGCCTATGTTTACAATTGAGGCCGAACTTCTCTGGCGTCTTTTGTGTGAATCAGTTAAAATCCTAACGGTTCCAGTACTTACTTGTAAGAAAACTCTCTAATTGTGGTAAAACTCTTAAAATACGCAATTTGAGTTTCCAGAAATGATTAAAAACTTGTAAGAAACCTTTGAAATAAAAGTAAATGGATTCGTACTACATTTCCTGCCATTTTTTTACTGACAGACATTACCAGTGGAAAACTGGTAAATGACCCAAACCTGATAATATTTACAACTCCGGACACTTTAGGGAGCGTTTTCACTTGAATTTGCTTTCAAATGTTAGGAATTCATATATATACAGCTCAAAATTTCTGTAGAAAGACTGTAAGTAAGGACTTCACTGTTAATGTTTACAATTGATGCCGAAATTCTCTGGCGTCTTTTGTGTGAATCAGTTAAAATCCTTACCCTTCCAGGACTTACTTGTAACAAAACTCTTTAATTGTGGTAAAACTCTTAAAATACGCAATTAGAGTTTCCAGAAATGATTAAAAACTTGTAAGAAACCCTTGAAATAAAAGTAAATGGATTCGTACTACATTTCCTGCCGTTTTTTAATCCCAGACATTACCAGTGGAAAGCTGGTAAATGACCAGAAAACTGATAATATTTACCACTCCGGACACTTTATGGAGCGTTTTCACTTGAATTTGCTTTCAAATATTAGGAATTCATGTTTATACAGCTCAAAATTTCTGTAGAAAGACTGTAAGTAAGGACTTCACTGCTAATGTTTACAATGGAGGCCGAACTTCTCTGGCGTCTTTTGTGTGAATCACTTAAAATCCTTACGGTTCCATTACTTACTTGTAAGAAAACCCTCTAATTGTGGTAAAACTCTTAAAATACGCAATTAGAGTTTCCAGAAATGATTAAAAACTTGTAAGAAACCCTTGAAATAAAAGTAAATGGATTCGTACTACATTTCCTGCCGTTTTTTAATCCCAGACATTACCAGTGGAAAGCTGGTAAATGACCAGAAAACTGATAATATTTACAACTCCGGACACTTTAGGGAGCGTTTTCACTTGAATTTGCTTTCAAATGTTAGGAATTCATGTTTATACAGCTCAAAGTTTCTGTAGAAGGTCTGTAAGGAATGACTATACTGCCTATGTTTACAATTGAGGCCGAACTTCTCTGGCGTCTTTTGTGTGAATCAGTTAAAATCCTTATGGTTCCAGTACTTACTTGTAACAAAACTCTCGAATTGTGGTAAAACTCTTAAAATACGCAATTTGAGTTTCAAAAATGATTAAAAACTTGTAAGAAACCCTTGAAATAAAAGTAAATGGATTCGTACTACATTTCCTGCCGTTTTTTTACTGACAGACATTACCAGTGGAAAGCTGGTAAATGACCAGAAAACTGATAATATTTACAACTCCGGACACTTTAGGGAGCGTTTTCACTTGAATTTGCTTTCAAATGTTAGGAATTCATGTTTATACAGCTCAAAATTTCTGTAGAAAGACTGTAAGTAAGGACTTCACTGTTAATGTTTACAATTGAGGTCGAACTTCTCTGGCGTCTTTTGTGTGAATCAGTTAAAATCCTAACCGTTCCAGTACTTACTTGTAACAAAACTCTCTAATTGTGGTAAAACCCTTAAAATACGCAATTAGAGTTTCCAGAAATGATTAAAAACTTGTAAGAAACCCTTGAAATAAAAGTAAATGGATTCGTACTACATTTCCTGCCGTTTTTTAATCACAGACATTACCAGTGGAAAGCTGGTAAATGACCAGAAAACTGATAATATTTACTACTCCGGACACTTTAGGGAGCGTTTTCACTTGAATTTGCTTTCAAATATTAGGAATTCATGTTTATACAGCTCAAAATTTCTGTAGAAAGACTGTAAGTAAGGACTTCACTGCTAATGTTTAAAATGGAGGCCGAACTTCTCTGGCGTCTTTTGTGTGAATCAGTTAAAATCCTAACAGTTCCTGTACTTACTTGTAACAAAACTCTCTAATTGTGGTAAAACTCTTAAAATACACAATTAGAGTTTCCAGAAATGATTATAAACTTGTAAGAAACCCTTGAAATAAAAGTAAATGGATTCGTACTACATTTCCTGCCGTTTTTTAATCACAGATTTTACCAGTGGAAAGCTGGTAAATGAACAAAAACTGATAATATTTACAACTCCGGACACTTTAGGGAGCGTTTTCACTTGAATTTGCTTTCAAATGTTAGGAATTCATGTTTATACAGCTCAAAGTTTCGGTAGAAGGTCTGTAAGGAATGACTATACTGCCTATGCTTACAATTGAGGCCGAACTTCTCTGGCATCTTTTGTGTGAATCAGTTAAAATCCTTACGGTTCCAGGACTTACTTGTAAGAAAACTCTCTAATTGTGGTAAAACTCTTAAAATACGCAATTTGAGTTTCCAGAAATGATTAAAAACTTGTAAGAAACCCTTGAAATAAAAGTAAATGGATTCGTACTACATTTCCTGCCATTTTTTAATCCCAGACATTACCAGTGGAAAGCTGGTAAATGACCAAAAACTGATAATATTTACAACTCCGGACACTTTAGGGAGCGTTTTCACTTGAATTTGCTTTCAAATGTTAAGAATTCATATTTATACAGCTCAAAATTTCTGTAGAAAGACTGTAAGTAAGGACTTCACTGTTAATGTTTACAATTGAGGCCGAACTTCTCTGGCGTCTTTTGTGTGAATCAGTTAAAATCCTTATGATTCCAGTACTTACTTGTTACAAAACTCTCTAATTGTGGTAAAACTCTTAAAATACGCAAATAGAGTTTCCAGGAATGATTAAAAACTTGTAAGCAACCCTTGAAATAAAAGTAAATGGATTCGTACTACATTTCCTGCCATTTTTTAATCCCAGACATTACCAGTGGAAAGCTGGTAAATGACCAAAAACTGATAATATTTACAACTCCGGACACTTTAGGGAGCGTTTTCACTTGAATTTGCTTTCAAATGTTAAGAATTCATATTTATACAGCTCAAAATTTCTGTAGAAAGACTGTAAGTAAGGACTTCACTGTTAATGTTTACAATTGAGGCCGAACTTCTCTGGCGTCTTTTGTGTGAATCAGTTAAAATCCTTATGATTCCAGTACTTACTTGTTACAAAACTCTCTAATTGTGGTAAAACTCTTAAAATACGCAAATAGAGTTTCCAGAAATGATTAAAAACTTGTAAGCAACCCTTGAAATAAAAGTAAATGGATTCGTACTACATTTCCTGCCATTTTTTTACTGACAGACATTACCAGTGGAAAACTGGTAAATGACCCAAACCTGATAATATTTACAACTCCGGACACTTTAGGGAGCGTTTTCACTTGAATTTGCTTTCAAATGTTAGGAATTCATATATATACAGCTCAAAATTTCTGTAGAAAGACTGTAAGTAAGGACTTCACTGTTAATGTTTACAATTGAGGCCGAACTGCTCTGGCGTCTCTTGTGTGAATCAGTTAAAATCCTAACCGTTCCAGTACTTACTTGTAACAAAACTCTCTAATTGTGGTAAAACTCTTAAAATACGCAATTAGAGTTTCCAGAAATGATTATAAACTTGTAAGAAACCCTTGAAATAAAAGTAAATGGATTCGTACTACATTTCCTGCCGTTTTTTAATCACAGATTTTACCAGTGGAAAGCTGGTAAATGAACAAAAACTGATAATATTTACAACTCCGGACACTTTAGGGAGCGTTTTCACTTGAATTTGCTTTCAAATGTTAGGAATTCATGTTTATACAGCTCAAAGTTTCGGTAGAAGGTCTGTAAGGAATGACTATACTGCCTATGCTTACAATTGAGGCCGAACTTCTCTGGCATCTTTTGTGTGAATCAGTTAAAATCCTTACGGTTCCAGGACTTACTTGTAAGAAAACTCTCTAATTGTGGTAAAACTCTTAAAATACGCAATTTGAGTTTCCAGAAATGATTAAAAACTTGTAAGAAACCCTTGAAATAAAAGTAAATGGATTCGTACTACATTTCCTGCCATTTTTTAATCCCAGACATTACCAGTGGAAAGCTGGTAAATGACCAAAAACTGATAATATTTACAACTCCGGACACTTTAGGGAGCGTTTTCACTTGAATTTGCTTTCAAATGTTAAGAATTCATATTTATACAGCTCAAAATTTCTGTAGAAAGACTGTAAGTAAGGACTTCACTGTTAATGTTTACAATTGAGGCCGAACTTCTCTGGCGTCTTTTGTGTGAATCAGTTAAAATCCTTATGATTCCAGTACTTACTTGTTACAAAACTCTCTAATTGTGGTAAAACTCTTAAAATACGCAAATAGAGTTTCCAGGAATGATTAAAAACTTGTAAGCAACCCTTGAAATAAAAGTAAATGGATTCGTACTACATTTCCTGCCATTTTTTAATCCCAGACATTACCAGTGGAAAGCTGGTAAATGACCAAAAACTGATAATATTTACAACTCCGGACACTTTAGGGAGCGTTTTCACTTGAATTTGCTTTCAAATGTTAAGAATTCATATTTATACAGCTCAAAATTTCTGTAGAAAGACTGTAAGTAAGGACTTCACTGTTAATGTTTACAATTGAGGCCGAACTTCTCTGGCGTCTTTTGTGTGAATCAGTTAAAATCCTTATGATTCCAGTACTTACTTGTTACAAAACTCTCTAATTGTGGTAAAACTCTTAAAATACGCAAATAGAGTTTCCAGAAATGATTAAAAACTTGTAAGCAACCCTTGAAATAAAAGTAAATGGATTCGTACTACATTTCCTGCCATTTTTTTACTGACAGACATTACCAGTGGAAAACTGGTAAATGACCCAAACCTGATAATATTTACAACTCCGGACACTTTAGGGAGCGTTTTCACTTGAATTTGCTTTCAAATGTTAGGAATTCATATATATACAGCTCAAAATTTCTGTAGAAAGACTGTAAGTAAGGACTTCACTGTTAATGTTTACAATTGAGGCCGAACTGCTCTGGCGTCTCTTGTGTGAATCAGTTAAAATCCTAACCGTTCCAGTACTTACTTGTAACAAAACTCTCTAATTGTGGTAAAACTCTTAAAATACGCAATTAGAGTTTCCAGAAATGATTATATACTTGTAAGAAACCCTTGAAATGAAAGCAAATGGATTCGTACTACATTTCCTGCCGTTTTTTAATCACAGACATTACCAGTGGAAAGCTGGTAAATGACCAGAAAACTGATAATATTTACCACTCCGGACACTTTATGGAGCATTTTCACTTGAATTTGCTTTCAAATATTAGGAATTCATGTTTATACAGCTCAAAATTTCTGTAGAAAGACTGTAAGTAAGGACTTCACTGCTAATGTTTACAATGGAGGCCGAACTTCTCTGGCGTCTTTTGTGTGAATCACTTAAAATCCTTACGGTTCCATTACTTACTTGTAAGAAAACCCTCTAATTGTGGTAAAACTCTTAAAATACGCAATTAGAGTTTCCAGAAATGATTAAAAACTTGTAAGAAACCCTTGAAATAAAAGTAAATGGATTCGTACTACATTTCCTGCCGTTTTTTTACTGACAGACATTACCAGTGGAAAGCTGGTAAATGACCAGAAAACTGATAATATTTACAACTCCGGACACTTTAGGGAGCGTTTTCACTTGAATTTGCTTTCAAATGTTAGGAATTCATGTTTATACAGCTCAAAATTTCTGTAGAAAGACTGTAAGTAAGGACTTCACTGTTAATGTTTACAATTGAGGTCGAACTTCTCTGGCGTCTTTTGTGTGAATCAGTTAAAATCCTAACCGTTCCAGTACTTACTTGTAACAAAACTCTCTAATTGTGGTAAAACCCTTAAAATACGCAATTAGAGTTTCCAGAAATGATTAAAAACTTGTAAGAAACCCTTGAAATAAAAGTAAATGGATTCGTACTACATTTCCTGCCGTTTTTTAATCACAGACATTACCAGTGGAAAGCTGGTAAATGACCAGAAAACTGATAATATATACTACTCCGGACACTTTAGGGAGCGTTTTCACTTGAATTTGCTTTCAAATATTAGGAATTCATGTTTATACAGCTCAAAATTTCTGTAGAAAGACTGTAAGTAAGGACTTCACTGCTAATGTTTAAAATGGAGGCCGAACTTCTCTGGCGTCTTTTGTGTGAATCAGTTAAAATCCTAACAGTTCCAGTACTTACTTGTAACAAAACTCTCTAATTGTGGTAAAACTCTTAAAATACACAATTAGAGTTTCCAGAAATGATTATAAACTTGTAAGAAACCCTTGAAATAAAAGTAAATGGATTCGTACTACATTTCCTGCCGTTTTTTAATCACAGATTTTACCAGTGGAAAGCTGGTAAATGAACAAAAACTGATAATATTTACAACTCCGGACACTTTAGGGAGCGTTTTCACTTGAATTTGCTTTCAAATGTTAGGAATTCATGTTTATACAGCTCAAAGTTTCGGTAGAAGGTCTGTAAGGAATGACTATACTGCCTATGCTTACAATTGAGGCCGAACTTCTCTGGCATCTTTTGTGTGAATCAGTTAAAATCCTTACGGTTCCAGGACTTACTTGTAAGAAAACTCTCTAATTGTGGTAAAACTCTTAAAATACGCAATTTGAGTTTCCAGAAATGATTAAAAACTTGTAAGAAACCCTTGAAATAAAAGTAAATGGATTCGTACTACATTTCCTGCCATTTTTTAATCCCAGACATTACCAGTGGAAAGCTGGTAAATGACCAAAAACTGATAATATTTACAACTCCGGACACTTTAGGGAGCGTTTTCACTTGAATTTGCTTTCAAATGTTAAGAATTCATATTTATACAGCTCAAAATTTCTGTAGAAAGACTGTAAGTAAGGACTTCACTGTTAATGTTTACAATTGAGGCCGAACTTCTCTGGCGTCTTTTGTGTGAATCAGTTAAAATCCTTATGATTCCAGTACTTACTTGTTACAAAACTCTCTAATTGTGGTAAAACTCTTAAAATACGCAAATAGAGTTTCCAGGAATGATTAAAAACTTGTAAGCAACCCTTGAAATAAAAGTAAATGGATTCGTACTACATTTCCTGCCATTTTTTAATCCCAGACATTACCAGTGGAAAGCTGGTAAATGACCAAAAACTGATAATATTTACAACTCCGGACACTTTAGGGAGCGTTTTCACTTGAATTTGCTTTCAAATGTTAAGAATTCATATTTATACAGCTCAAAATTTCTGTAGAAAGACTGTAAGTAAGGACTTCACTGTTAATGTTTACAATTGAGGCCGAACTTCTCTGGCGTCTTTTGTGTGAATCAGTTAAAATCCTTATGATTCCAGTACTTACTTGTTACAAAACTCTCTAATTGTGGTAAAACTCTTAAAATACGCAAATAGAGTTTCCAGAAATGATTAAAAACTTGTAAGCAACCCTTGAAATAAAAGTAAATGGATTCGTACTACATTTCCTGCCATTTTTTTACTGACAGACATTACCAGTGGAAAACTGGTAAATGACCCAAACCTGATAATATTTACAACTCCGGACACTTTAGGGAGCGTTTTCACTTGAATTTGCTTTCAAATGTTAGGAATTCATATATATACAGCTCAAAATTTCTGTAGAAAGACTGTAAGTAAGGACTTCACTGTTAATGTTTACAATTGAGGCCGAACTGCTCTGGCGTCTCTTGTGTGAATCAGTTAAAATCCTAACCGTTCCAGTACTTACTTGTAACAAAACTCTCTAATTGTGGTAAAACTCTTAAAATACGCAATTAGAGTTTCCAGAAATGATTATAAACTTGTAAGAAACCCTTGAAATAAAAGTAAATGGATTCGTACTACATTTCCTGCCGTTTTTTAATCACAGATTTTACCAGTGGAAAGCTGGTAAATGAACAAAAACTGATAATATTTACAACTCCGGACACTTTAGGGAGCGTTTTCACTTGAATTTGCTTTCAAATGTTAGGAATTCATGTTTATACAGCTCAAAGTTTCGGTAGAAGGTCTGTAAGGAATGACTATACTGCCTATGCTTACAATTGAGGCCGAACTTCTCTGGCATCTTTTGTGTGAATCAGTTAAAATCCTTACGGTTCCAGGACTTACTTGTAAGAAAACTCTCTAATTGTGGTAAAACTCTTAAAATACGCAATTTGAGTTTCCAGAAATGATTAAAAACTTGTAAGAAACCCTTGAAATAAAAGTAAATGGATTCGTACTACATTTCCTGCCATTTTTTAATCCCAGACATTACCAGTGGAAAGCTGGTAAATGACCAAAAACTGATAATATTTACAACTCCGGACACTTTAGGGAGCGTTTTCACTTGAATTTGCTTTCAAATGTTAAGAATTCATATTTATACAGCTCAAAATTTCTGTAGAAAGACTGTAAGTAAGGACTTCACTGTTAATGTTTACAATTGAGGCCGAACTTCTCTGGCGTCTTTTGTGTGAATCAGTTAAAATCCTTATGATTCCAGTACTTACTTGTTACAAAACTCTCTAATTGTGGTAAAACTCTTAAAATACGCAAATAGAGTTTCCAGGAATGATTAAAAACTTGTAAGCAACCCTTGAAATAAAAGTAAATGGATTCGTACTACATTTCCTGCCATTTTTTAATCCCAGACATTACCAGTGGAAAGCTGGTAAATGACCAAAAACTGATAATATTTACAACTCCGGACACTTTAGGGAGCGTTTTCACTTGAATTTGCTTTCAAATGTTAAGAATTCATATTTATACAGCTCAAAATTTCTGTAGAAAGACTGTAAGTAAGGACTTCACTGTTAATGTTTACAATTGAGGCCGAACTTCTCTGGCGTCTTTTGTGTGAATCAGTTAAAATCCTTATGATTCCAGTACTTACTTGTTACAAAACTCTCTAATTGTGGTAAAACTCTTAAAATACGCAAATAGAGTTTCCAGAAATGATTAAAAACTTGTAAGCAACCCTTGAAATAAAAGTAAATGGATTCGTACTACATTTCCTGCCATTTTTTTACTGACAGACATTACCAGTGGAAAACTGGTAAATGACCCAAACCTGATAATATTTACAACTCCGGACACTTTAGGGAGCGTTTTCACTTGAATTTGCTTTCAAATGTTAGGAATTCATATATATACAGCTCAAAATTTCTGTAGAAAGACTGTAAGTAAGGACTTCACTGTTAATGTTTACAATTGAGGCCGAACTGCTCTGGCGTCTCTTGTGTGAATCAGTTAAAATCCTAACCGTTCCAGTACTTACTTGTAACAAAACTCTCTAATTGTGGTAAAACTCTTAAAATACGCAATTAGAGTTTCCAGAAATGATTATATACTTGTAAGAAACCCTTGAAATGAAAGCAAATGGATTCGTACTACATTTCCTGCCGTTTTTTAATCACAGACATTACCAGTGGAAAGCTGGTAAATGACCAGAAAACTGATAATATTTACCACTCCGGACACTTTATGGAGCATTTTCACTTGAATTTGCTTTCAAATATTAGGAATTCATGTTTATACAGCTCAAAATTTCTGTAGAAAGACTGTAAGTAAGGACTTCACTGCTAATGTTTACAATGGAGGCCGAACTTCTCTGGCGTCTTTTGTGTGAATCACTTAAAATCCTTACGGTTCCATTACTTACTTGTAAGAAAACCCTCTAATTGTGGTAAAACTCTTAAAATACGCAATTAGAGTTTCCAGAAATGATTAAAAACTTGTAAGAAACCCTTGAAATAAAAGTAAATGGATTCGTACTACATTTCCTGCCGTTTTTTAATCCCAGACATTACCAGTGGAAAGCTGGTAAATGACCAGAAAACTGATAATATTTACAACTCCGGACACTTTACGGAGCGTTTTCACTTGAATTTGCTTTCAAATGTTAGGAATTCATGTTTATACAGCTCAAAGTTTCTGTAGAAGGTCTGTAAGGAATGACTATACTGCCTATGTTTACAATTGAGGCCGAACTTCTCTCGCGTCTTTTGTGTGAATCAGTTAAAATCCTAACGGTTCCAGTACTTACTTGTAAGAAAACTCTCTAATTGTGGTAAAACTCTTAAAATACGCAATTTGAGTTTCCAGAAATGATTAAAAACTTGTAAGAAACCCTTGAAATAAAAGTAAATGGATTCGTACTACATTTCCTGCCATTTTTTTACTGACAGACATTACCAGTGGAAAACTGGTAAATGACCCAAACCTGATAATATTTACAACTCCGGACACTTTAGGGAGCGTTTTCACTTGAATTTGCTTTCAAATGTTAGGAATTCATATATATACAGCTCAAAATTTTTGTAGAAAGACTGTAAGTAAGGACTTCACTGTTAATGTTTACAATTGAGGCCGAACTTCTCTGGCGTCTTTTGTGTGAATCAGTTAAAATCCTAACCGTTCCAGTACTTACTTGTAACAAAACTCTCTAATTGTGGTAAAACTCTTAAAATACGCAGTTAGAGTTTCCAGAAATGATTAAAAACTTGTAAGAAACCCTTGAAATAAAAGCAAATGGATTCGTAATACATTTCCTGCCGTTTTTTAATCCCAGACATTACCAGTGGAAAGCTGGTAAATGACCAGAAAACTGATAATATTTACAACTCCGGAACCTTTAGGGAGCATTTTCACTTGAATTTGCTTTCAAATGTTAGGAATTCATGTTTATACAGCTCAAAGTTTCTGTAGGAGGTCTGTAAGGAATGACTATACTGCCTATGTTTACAATTGAGGCCGAACTTCTCTGGCGTCTTTTGTGTGAATCAGTTAAAATCCTTATGGTTCCAGTACTTACTTGTAAGAAAACTCTCTAATTGTGGTAAAACTCTTAAAATACGCAATTTGAGTTTCCAGAAATCATTAAAAACTTGTAAGAAACCCTTGAAATAAAAGTAAATGGATTCGTACTACATTTCCTGCCGTTTTTTACTGACAGACATTACCAGTGGAAAGCTGGTAAATGACCGGAAAACTGATAATATTTACAACTCCGGAAACTTTAGGGAGCCTTTTCACTTGAATTTGCTTTCAAATGTTAGGAATTCATGTTTATACAGCTCAAAATTTCTGTAGAAAGACTGTAAGTAAGGACTTCACTGTTAATGTTTACAATTGAGGCCGAACTTCTCTGGCGTCGTTTGTGTGAATCAGTTAAAATCCTAACGGTTCCAGTACTTACTTGTAACAAAACTCTCTAATTGTGGTAAAACTCTTAAAATACACAATTAGAGTTTCCAGAAATGATTAAAAACTTGTAAGCAACCCTTGAAATAAAAGTAAATGTATTCGTACTACATTTCCTGCCGTTTTTTACTGACAGATATTACCAGCGAAAAGCTGGGAAATGACCAGAAAACTGATAATATTTACAACTCCGGACACTTTAGGGAGCGTTTTCACTTGAATTTGCTTTCAAATATTAGGAATTCATGGTTATACAGCTCAAAATTTCTGTAGAAAGACTGTAAGTAAGGACTTCACTGCGAAAGTTTACAACGGAGGCCGAACTTCTCTGGCGTCTTTTGTGTGAATCACTTAAAATCCTTACGGTTCCATTACTTACTTGTAAGAAAACTCTCTAATTTTTGTAAAACACTTAAAATACGCAATTTGAGTTTCCAGAAACGATTAAAAACTTGTAAGAAACCCTTGAAATAAAAGTAAATGGATTCGTACTACATTTCCTGCCGTTTTTTTACTGACAGACATTACCAGTGGAAAGCTGGTAAATGACCAGAAAACTGATACTATTTACAACTCCGGACACTTTAGGGAGCGTTTTCACTTGAATTTGCTTTCAAATATTAGGAATTCATGTTTATACAGCTCAAAATTTCTGTAGAAAGACTGTAAGTAAGGACTGCACTGCTAATGTTTACAATTGAGGCCAAATGTCTCTGGCGTCTTTTGTGTGAGTTAAAATCCTTATGGTTCCAGTACATACTTGTAACAAAACTCTCTAATTGTGGTAAAACTCTTAAAATACGCCATTAGAGTTTCCAGAAATGATTATAAACTTGTAAGAAACCCTTGAAATAAAAGTAAATGGATTCGTACTACATTTCCTGCCATTTTTTAATCCCAGACATTACCAGTGGAAAGCCGGGAAATGACCAAAAACTGATTATATTTACAACTCCGGAAAATTTAGGGAGCGTTTTCACTTGAATTAGCTTTCAAATGTTAGGAATTCATGTTTATACAGCTCAAAGTTTCTGTAGAAGGTCTGTAAGGAATGACTATACTGCCTATGTTTACAATTGAGGCCGAACTTCTCTGGCGTCTTTTGTGTGAATCAGTTAAAATCCTAACGGTTCCAGGACTTACTTGTAACAAAACTCTCTAATTGTGGTAAAACTCTTAAAATACGCAATTTGAGTTTCCAAAAATGATTAAAAACTTGTAAGAAACCCTTGAAATAAAAGTAAATGGATTCGTACTACATTTCCTGCCGTTTTTTACTGACAGACATTACCAGTGGAAAGCTGGTAAATGACCAGAAAACTGATAATATTTACAACTCCGGACACTTTAGGGAGCGTTTTCACTTGAATTTGCTTTCAAATGTTAGGAATTCATGTTTATACAGCTCAAAATTTCTGTAGAAAGACTGTAAGTAAGGACTTCACTGTTAATGTTTACAATTGAGGCCGAACTTCTCTGGCGTCTTTTGTGTGAATCAGTTAAAATCCTAACGGTTCCAGTACTTACTTGTAACAAAACTCTCTAATTGTGGTAAAACTCTTAAAATACACAATTAGAGTTTCCAGAAATGATTAAAAACTTGTAAGCAACCCTTGAAATAAAAGTAAATGTATTCGTACTACATTTCCTGCCGTTTTTTACTGACAGACATTACCAGCGGAAAGCTGGGAAATGACCAGAAAACTGATAATATTTACAACTCCGGACACTTTAGGGAGCGTTTTCACTTGAATTTGCTTTCAAATATTAGGAATTCATGTTTATACAGCTCAAAATTTCTGTAGAAAGACTGTAAGTAAGGACTGCACTGCTAATGTTTACAATTGAGGCCAAATGTCTCTGGCGTCTTTTGTGTGAGTTAAAATCCTTAAGGTTCCAGTACATACTTGTAACAAAACTCTCTAATTGTGGTAAAACTCTTAAAATACGCCATTAGAGTTTCCAGAAATGATTATAAACTTGTAAGAAACCCTTGAAATAAAAGTAAATGGATTCGTACTACATTTCCTGCCATTTTTTAATCCCAGACATTACCAGTGGAAAGCTGGTAAATGACCAAAAACTGATTATATTTACAACTCGGGAAACTTTAGGGAGCGTTTTCACTTGAATTAGCTTTTAAAGGTTAGGAATTCATGTTTATACAGCTCAAAGTTTCTGTAGAAGGTCTGTAAGGAATGACTATACTGCCTCTGTTTACAATTGAGGCCGAACTTCTCTGGCGTCTTTTGTGTGAATCAGTTAAAATCCTAACGGTTCCAGTACTTACTTGTAAGAAAACTCTCTAATTGTGGTAAAACTCTTAAAATACGCAATTTGAGTTTCCAGAAATGATTAAAAACTTGTAAGAAACCCTCGAAATAAAAGCAAATGGATTCGTACTACATTTCCTGCCGTTTTTTAATCACAGACATTACCAGTGGAAAGCTGGTAAATGACCAGAAAACTGATAATATTTACCACTCCGGACACTTTATGGAGCGTTTTCACTTGAATTTGCTTTCAAATATTAGGAATTCATGTTTATACAGCTCAAAATTTCTGTAGAAAGACTGTAAGTAAGGACTTCACTGCTAATGTTTACAATGGAGGCCGAACTTCTCTGGCGTCTTTTGTGTGAACCACTTAAAATCCTTACGGTTCCATTACTTACTTGTAAGAAAACCCTCCAATTATGGTAAAACTCTTAAAATACGCAATTAGAGTTTCCAGAAATGATTAAAAACTTGTAAGAAACCCTTGAAATAAAAGTAAATGGATTCGTACTACATTTCCTGCCGTTTTTTAATCCCAGACATTACCAGTGGAAAGCTGGTAAATGACCAGAAAACTGATAATATTTACAACTCCGGACACTTTAGGGAGCGTTTTCACTTGAATTTGCTTTCAAATATTAGGAATTCATGTTTATACAGCTCAAAATTTCTGTAGAAAGACTGTAAGTAAGGACTGCACTGCTAATGTTTACAATTGAGGCCAAATGTCTCTGGCGTCTTTTGTGTGAGTTAAAATCCTTATGGTTCCAGTACATACTTGTAACAAAACTCTCTAATTGTGGTAAAACTCTTAAAATACGCCATTAGAGTTTCCAGAAATGATTATAAACTTGTAAGAAACCATTGAAATAAAAGTAAATGGATTCGTACTACATTTCCTGCCATTTTTTAATCCCAGACATTACCAGTGGAAAGCTGGTAAATGACCAAAAACTGATTATATTTACAACTCCGGAAAATTTAGGGAGCGTTTTCACTTGAATTAGCTTTCAAATGTTAGGAATTCATGTTTATACAGCTCAAAGTTTCTGTAGAAGGTCTGTAAGGAATGACTATACTGCCTATGTTTACAATTGAGGCCGAACTTCTCTGGCGTCTTTTGTGTGAATCAGTTAAAATCCTAACGGTTCCAGGACTTACTTGTAACAAAACTCTCTAATTGTGGTAAAACTCTTAAAATACGCAATTTGAGTTTCCAAAAATGATTAAAAACTTGTAAGAAACCCTTGAAATAAAAGTAAATGGATTCGTACTACATTTCCTGCCGTTTTTTACTGACAGACATTACCAGTGGAAAGCTGGTAAATGACCAGAAAACTGATAATATTTACAACTCCGGACACTTTAGGGAGCGTTTTCACTTGAATTTGCTTTCAAATGTTAGGAATTCATGTTTATACAGCTCAAAATTTCTGTAGAAAGACTGTAAGTAAGGACTTCACTGTTAATGTTTACAATTGAGGCCGAACTTCTCTGGCGTCTTTTGTGTGAATCAGTTAAAATCCTAACGGTTCCAGTACTTACTTGTAACAAAACTCTCTAATTGTGGTAAAACTCTTAAAATACACAATTAGAGTTTCCAGAAATGATTAAAAACTTGTAAGAAACCCTTGAAACAAAAGTAAATGTATTCGTACTACATTTCCTGCCGTTTTTTACTGACAGACATTACCAGCGGAAAGCTGGGAAATGACCAGAAAACTGATAATATTTACAACTCCGGACACTTTAGGGAGCGTTTTCACTTGAATTTGCTTTCAAATATTAGGAATTCATGTTTATACAGCTCAAAATTTCTGTAGAAAGACTGTAAGTAAGGACTGCACTGCTAATGTTTACAATTGAGGCCAAATGTCTCTGGCGTCTTTTGTGTGAGTTAAAATCCTTAAGGTTCCAGTACATACTTGTAACAAAACTCTCTAATTGTGGTAAAACTCTTAAAATACGCCATTAGAGTTTCCAGAAATGATTATAAACTTGTAAGAAACCCTTGAAATAAAAGTAAATGGATTCGTACTACATTTCCTGCCATTTTTTAATCCCAGACATTACCAGTGGAAAGCTGGTAAATGACCAAAAACTGATTATATTTACAACTCCGGAAACTTTAGGGAGCGTTTTCACTTGAATTAGCTTTTAAAGGTTAGGAATTCATGTTTATACAGCTCAAAGTTTCTGTAGAAGGTCTGTAAGGAATGACTATACTGCCTATGTTTACAATTGAGGCCGAACTTCTCTGGCGTCTTTTGTGTGAATCAGTTAAAATCCTAACGGTTCCAGTACTTACTTGTAAGAAAACTCTCTAATTGTGGTAAAACTCTTAAAATACGCAATTTGAGTTTCCAGAAATGATTAAAAACTTGTAAGAAACCCTCGAAATAAAAGCAAATGGATTCGTACTACATTTCCTGCCGTTTTTTAATCACAGACATTACCAGTGGAAAGCTGGTAAATGACCAGAAAACTGATAATATTTACCACTCCGGACACTTTATGGAGCGTTTTCACTTGAATTTGCTTTCAAATATTAGGAATTCATGTTTATACAGCTCAAAATTTCTGTAGAAAGACTGTAAGTAAGGACTTCACTGCTAATGTTTACAATGGAGGCCGAACTTCTCTGGCGTCTTTTGTGTGAACCACTTAAAATCCTTACGGTTCCATTACTTACTTGTAAGAAAACCCTCCAATTATGGTAAAACTCTTAAAATACGCAATTAGAGTTTCCAGAAATGATTAAAAACTTGTAAGAAACCCTTGAAATAAAAGTAAATGGATTCGTACTACATTTCCTGCCGTTTTTTAATCCCAGACATTACCAGTGGAAAGCTGGTAAATGACCAGAAAACTGATAATATTTACAACTCCGGACACTTTACGGAGCGTTTTCACTTGAATTTGCTTTCAAATGTTAGGAATTCATGTTTATACAGCTCAAAGTTTCTGTAGAAGGTCTGTAAGGAATGACTATACTGCCTATGTTTACAATTGAGGCCGAACTTCTCTGGCGTCTTTTGTGTGAATCAGTTAAAATCCTAATGGTTCCAGTACTTACTTGTAAGAAAACTCTCTAATTGTGGTAAAACTCTTAAAATACGCAATTTGAGTTTCCAGAAATGATTAAAAACTTGTAAGAAACCCTTGAAATAAAAGTAAATGGATTCGTACTACATTTCCTGCCATTTTTTTACTGACAGACATTACCAGTGGAAAACTGGTAAATGACCCAAACCTGATAATATTTACAACTCCGGACACTTTAGGGAGCGTTTTCACTTGAATTTGCTTTCAAATGTTAGGAATTCATATATATACAGCTCAAAATTTCTGTAGAAAGACTGTAAGAAAGGACTTCACTGTTAATGTTTACAATTGAGGCCGAACTTCTCTGGCGTCTTTTGTGTGAATCAGTTAAAATCCTAACCGTTCCAGTACTTACTTGTAACAAAACTCTCTAATTGTGGTAAAACTCTTAAAATACGCAGTTAGAGTTTCCAGAAATGATTAAAAACTTGTAAGAAACCCTTGAAATAAAAGCAAATGGATTCGTAATACATTTCCTGCCGTTTTTTAATCCCAGACATTACCAGTGGAAAGCTGGTAAATGACCAGAAAACTGATAATATTTACAACTCCGGAACCTTTAGGGAGCGTTTTCACTTGAATTTGCTTTCAAATGTTAGGAATTCATGTTTATACAGCTCAAAGTTTCTGTAGAAGGTCTGTAAGGAATGACTATACTGCCTATGTTTACAATTGAGGCCGAACTTCTCTGGCGTCTTTTGTGTGAATCAGTTAAAATCCTTATGGTTCCAGTACTTACTTGTAACAAAACTCTCTAATTGTGGTAAAACTCTTAAAATACGCAATTTGAGTTTCCAGAAATGATTAAAAACTTGTAAGAAACCCTTGAAATAAAAGTAAATGGATTCGTACTACATTTCCTGCCGTTTTTTACTGACAGACATTACCAGTGGAAAGCTGGTAAATGACCAGAAAACTGATAATATTTACAACTCCGGAAACTTTAGGGAGCGCTTTCACTTGAATTTGCTTTCAAATGTTAGGAATTCATGTTTATACAGCTCAAAATTTCTGTAGAAAGACTGTAAGTAAGGACTTCACTGTTAATGTTTACAATTGAGGCCGAACTTCTCTGGCGTCTCTTGTGTGAATCAGTTAAAATCCTAACGGTTCCAGTACTTACTTGTAACAAAACTTTCTAATTGTGGTAAAACTCTTAAAATACGCAATTAGAGTTTCCAGAAATGATTAAAAACTTGTAAGAAACCCTTGAAATAAAAGCAAATGGATTCGTACTACATTTCCTGCCGTTTTTTAATCACAGACATTACCAGTGGAAAGCTGGGAAATGACCAGAAAACTGATAATATTTACAACTCCGGACACTTTAGGGAGCGTTTTCACTTGAATTTGCTTTCAAATATTAGGAATTCATGTTTATACAGCTCAAAATTTCTGTAGAAAGACTGTAAGTAAGGACTGCACTGCTAATGTTTACAATTGAGGCCAAATGTCTCTGGCGTCTTTTGTGTGAGTTAAAATCCTTATGGTTCCAGTACATACTTGTAACAAAACTCTCTAATTGTGGTAAAACTCTTAAAATACGCCATTAGAGTTTCCAGAAATGATTATAAACTTGTAAGAAACCCTTGAAATAAAAGTAAATGGATTCGTACTACATTTCCTGCCATTTTTTAATCCCAGACATTACCAGTGGAAAGCTGGTAAATGACCAAAAACTGATTATATTTACAACTCCGGAAACTTTAGGGAGCGTTTTCACTTGAATTAGCTTTTAAATGTTAGGAATTCATGTTTATACAGCTCAAAGTTTCTGTATAAGGTCTGTAAGGAATGACTATACTGCCTATGTTTACAATTGAGGCCGAACTTCTCTGGCGTCTTTTGTGTGAATCAGTTAAAATCCTAACGGTTCCAGTACTTACTTGTAAGAAAACTCTCTAATTGTGGTAAAACTCTTAAAATACGCAATTTGAGTTTCCAGAAATGATTAAAAACTTGTAAGAAACCCTCGAAATAAAAGTAAATGGATTCCTACTACATTTCCTGCCATTTTTTTACTGACAGACATTACCAGTGGAAAACTGGTAAATGACCCAAACCTGATAATATTTACAACTCCGGACACTTTAGGGAGCGTTTTCACTTGAATTTGCTTTCAAATGTTAGGAATTCATATATATACAGCTCAAAATTTCTGTAGAAAGACTGTAAGTAAGGACTTCACTGTTAATGTTTACAATTGATGCCGAACTTCTCTGGCGTCTTTTGTGTGAATCAGTTAAAATCCTAACCGTTCCAGGACTTACTTGTAACAAAACTCTCTAATTGTGGTAAAACTCTTAAAATACGCAATTTGAGTTTCCAGAAATGATTAAAAACTTGTAAGAAACCCTTGAAATAATAGTAAATGGATTCGTACTACATTTCCTGCCATTTTTTTACTGACAGCCATTACCAGTGGAAAACTGGTAAATGACCCAAACCTGATAATATTTACAACTCCGGACACTTTAGGGAGCGTTTTCACTTGAATTTGCTTTCAAATGTTAGGAATTCATATATATACAGCTCAAAATTTCTGTAGAAAGACTGTAAGTAAGGACTTCACTGTTAATGTTTACAATTGAGGCCGAACTTCTCTGGCGTCTTTTGTGTGAATCAGTTAAAATCCTAACCGTTCCAGTACTTACTTGTAACAAAACTCTCTAATTGTGGTAAAACTCTTAAAATACGCAGTTAGAGTTTCCAGAAATGATTAAAAACTTGTAAGAAACCCTTGAAATAAAAGCAAATGGATTCGTACTACATTTCCTGCCGTTTTTTAATCCCAGACATTACCAGTGGAAAGCTGGTAAATGACCAGAAAACTGATAATATTTACAACTCCGGAACCTTTAGGGAGCGTTTTCACTTGAATTTGCTTTCAAATGTTAGGAATTCATGTTTATACAGCTCAAAGTTTCTGTAGAAGGTCTGTAAGGAATGACTATACTGCCTATGTTTACAATTGAGGCCGAACTTCTCTGGCGTCTTTTGTGTGAATCAGTTAAAATCCTTATGGTTCCAGTACTTACTTGTAAGAAAACTCTCTAATTGTGGTAAAACTCTTAAAATACGCAATTTGAGTTTCCAGAAATGATTAAAAACTTGTAAGAAACCCTTGAAATAAAAGTAAATGGATTCGTACTACATTTCCTGCCGTTTTTTACTGACAGACATTACCAGTGGAAAGCTGGTAAATGACCAGAAAACTGATAATATTTACAACTCCGGAAACTTTAGGGAGCGTTTTCACTTGAATTTGCTTTAAAATGTTAGGAATTCATGTTTATACAGCTCAAAATTTCTGTAGAAAGACTGTAAGTAAGGACTGCACTGCTAATGTTTACAATTGAGGCCAAATGTCTCTGGCGTCTTTTGTGTGAGTTAAAATCCTTATGGTTCCAGTACATACTTGTAACAAAACTCTCTAATTGTGGTAAAACTCTTAAAATACGCCATTAGAGTTTCCAGAAATGATTATAAACTTGTAAGAAACCCTTGAAATAAAAGTAAATGGATTCGTACTACATTTCCTGCCATTTTTTAATCCCAGACATTACCAGTGGAAAGCTGGTAAATGACCAAAAACTGATTATATTTACAACTCCGGAAACTTTAGGGAGCGTTTTCACTTGAATTAGCTTTTAAATGTTAGGAATTCATGTTTATACAGCTCAAAGTTTCTGTAGAAGGTCTGTAAGGAATGACTATACTGCCTATGTTTACAATTGAGGCCGAACTTCTCTGGCGTCTTTTGTGTGAATCAGTTAAAATCCTAACGGTTCCAGTACTTACTTGTAAGAAAACTCTCTAATTGTGGTAAAACTCTTAAAATACGCAATTTGAGTTTCCAGAAATGATTAAAAACTTGTAAGAAACCCTCGAAATAAAAGTAAATGGATTCGTACTACATTTCCTGCCATTTTTTTACTGACAGACATTACCAGTGGAAAACTGGTAAATGACCCAAACCTGATAATATTTACAACTCCGGACACTTTAGGGAGCGTTTTCACTTAAATTTGCTTTCAAATGTTAGGAATTCATATATATACAGCTCAAAATTTCTGTAGAAAGACTGTAAGTAAGGACTTCACTGTTAATGTTTACAATTGAGGCCGAACTTCTCTGGCGTCTTTTGTGTGAATCAGTTAAAATCCTAACCGTTCCAGTACTTACTTGTAACAAAACTCTCTAATTGTGGTAAAACTCTTAAAATACGCAGTTAGAGTTTCCAGAAATGATTAAAAACTTGTAAGAAACCCTTGAAATAAAAGCAAATGGATTCGTACTACATTTCCTGCCGTTTTTTAATCCCAGACATTACCAGTGGAAAGCTGGTAAATGACCAGAAAACTGATAATATTTACAACTCCGGAACCTTTAGGGAGCGTTTTCACTTGAATTTGCTTTCAAATGTTAGGAATTCATGTTTATACAGCTCAAAGTTTCTGTAGAAGGTCTGTAAGGAATGACTATACTGCCTATGTTTACAATTGAGGCCGAACTTCTCTGGCGTCTTTTGTGTGAATCAGTTAAAATCCTTATGGTTCCAGTACTTACTTGTAAGAAAACTCTCTAATTGTGGTAAAACTCTTAAAATACGCAATTTGAGTTTCCAGAAATGATTAAAAACTTGTAAGAAACCCTTGAAATAAAAGTAAATGTATTCGTACTACATTTCCTGCCGTTTTTTACTGACAGACATTACCAGCGGAAAGCTGGGAAATGACCAGAAAACTGATAATATTTACAACTCCGGACACTTTAGGGAGCGTTTTCACTTGAATTTGCTTTCAAATATTAGGAATTCATGGTTATACAGCTCAAAATTTCTGTAGAAAGACTGTAAGTAAGGACTTCACTGCGAAAGTTTACAACGGAGGTCGAACTTCTCTGGCGTCTTTTTTGTGAATCACTTAAAATCCTTACGGTTCCATTACTTACTTGTAAGAAAACTCTCTAATTTTGGTAAAACTCTTAAAATACGCAATTTGAGTTTCCAGAAACGATTAAAAACTTGTAAGAAACCCTTGAAATAAAAGTAAATGGATTCGTACTACATTTCCTGCCGTTTTTTTACTGACAGACATTACCAGTGGAAAGCTGGTAAATGACCAGAAAACTGATACTATTTACAACTCCGGACACTTTAGGGAGCGTTTTCACTTGAATTTGCTTTCAAATATTAGGAATTCATGTTTATACAGCTCAAAATTTCTGTAGAAAGACTGTAAGTAAGGACTGCACTGTTAATGTTTACAATTGAGGCCGAACTTCTCTGGCATCTTTTGTGTGAGTTAAAATCCTTATGGTTCCAGTACATACTTGTAACAAAACTCTCTAATTGTGGTAAAACTCTTAAAATACGCCATTAGAGTTTCCAGAAATGATTATAAACTTGTAAGAAACCCTTGAAATAAAAGTAAATGGATTCGTACTACATTTCCTGCCATTTTTTAATCCCAGACATTACCAGTGGAAAGCTGGTAAATGACCAAAAACTGATTATATTTACAACTCCGGAAACTTTAGGGAGCGTTTTCACTTCAATTAGCTTTTAAATGTTAGGAATTCATGTTTATACAGCTCAAAGTTTCTGTAGAAGGTCTGTAAGGAATGACTATACTGCCTATGTTTACAATTGAGGCCGAATTTCTCTGGCGTCTTTTGTGTGAATCAGTTAAAATCCTAACGGTTCCAGTACTTACTTGTAAGAAAACTCTCTAATTGTGGTAAAACTCTTAAAATACGCAATTTGAGTTTCCAGAAATGATTAAAAACTTGTAAGAAACCCTTGAAATGAAAGTAAATGGATTCGTACTACATTTCCTGCCATTTTTTTACTGACAGACATTACCAGTGGAAAACTGGTAAATGACCCAAACCTGATAATATTTACAACTCCGGACACTTTAGGGAGCGCTTTCACTTGAATTTGCTTTCAAATGTTAGGTATTCATATATATACAGCTCAAAATTTCTGTAGGAAGACTGTAAGTAAGGACTTCACTGTTAATGTTTACAATTGATGCCGAACTTCTCTGGCGTCTTTTGTGTGAATCAGTTAAAATCCTAACCGTTCCAGGACTTACTTGTAACAAAACTCTCTAATTCTGGTAAAACTCTTAAAATACGCAATTAGAGTTTCCAGAAATGATTATAAACTTGTAAGAAACCCTTGAAATAAAAGTAAATGGATTCGTACTACATTTCCTGCCGTTTTTTAATCCCAGATTTTACCAGTGGAAAGCTGGTAAATGAACAAAAACTGATAATATTTACAACTCCGGACACTTTAGGGAGCGTTTTCACTTGAATTTGCTTTCAAATGTTAGGAATTCATGTTTATACAGCTCAAAGTTTCTGTAGAAGGTCTGTAAGGAATGACTATACTGCCTATGCTTACAATTGAGGCCGAACTTCTCTGGCATCTTTTGTGTGAATCAGTTAAAATCCTTACGGTTCCAGGACTTACTTGTAAGAAAACTCTCTAATTGTGGTAAAACTCTTAAAATACGCAATTTGAGTTTCCAGAAATGATTAAAAACTTGTAAGAAACCCTTGAAATAAAAGTAAATGGATTCCTACTACATTTCCTGCCATTTTTTAATCCCAGACATTACCAGTGGAAAGCTGGTAAATGACCAAAAACTGATAATATTTACAACTCCGGACACTTTAGGGAGCGTTTTCACTTGAATTTGCTTTCAAATGTTAGGAATTCATATTTATACAGCTCAAAATTTCTGTAGAAAGACTGTAAGTATGGACTTCACTGTTAATGTTTACAATTGAGGCCGAACTTCTCTGGCGTCTTTTGTGTGAATCAGTTAAAATCCTTATGATTCCAGTACTTACTTGTTACAAAACTCTCTAATTGTGGTAAAACTCTTAAAATACGCAAATAGAGTTTCCAGAAATGATTAAAAACTTGTAAGAAACCCTTGAAATAAAAGTAAATGTATTCGTACTACATTTCCTGCCGTTTTTTACTGACAGACATTACCAGCGGAAAGCTGGGAAATGACCAGAAAACTGATAATATTTACAACTCCGGACACTTTAGGGAGCGTTTTCACTTGAATTTGCTTTCAAATGTTAGGAATTCATATATATACAGCTCAAAATTTCTGTAGAAAGACTGTAAGTAAGGACTTCACTGTTAATGTTTACAATTGAGGCCGAACTTCTCTGGCGTCTCTTGTGTGAATCAGTTAAAATCCTAACCGTTCCAGTACTTACTTGTAACAAAACTCTCTAATTGTGGTAAAACTCTTAAAATACGCAATTAGAGTTTCCAGAAATGATTAAAAACTTGTAAGAAACCCTTGAAATAAAAGCAAATGGATTCGTACTACATTTCCTGCCGTTTTTTAATCCCAGACATTACCAGTGCAAAGCTGGTAAATGACCAGAAAACTGATAATATTTACCACTCCGGACACTTTATGGAGCGTTTTCACTTGAATTTGCTTTCAAATATTAGGAATTCATGTTTATACAGCTCAAAATTTCTGTAGAAAGACTGTAAGTAAGGACTTCACTGCTAATGTTTACAATGGAGGCCGAACTTCTCTGGCGTCTTTTGTGTGAATCACTTAAAATCCTTACGGTTCCATTACTTACTTGTAAGAAAACCCTCTAATTGTGGTAAAACTCTTAAAATACGCAATTAGAGTTTCCAGAAATGATTAAAAACTTGTAAGAAACCCTTGAAATAAAAGTAAATGGATTCGTACTACATTTCCTGCCGTTTTTTAATCCCAGACATTACCAGTGGAAAGCTGGTAAATGACCAGAAAACTGATAATATTTACAACTCCGGACACTTTAGGGAGCGTTTTCACTTGAATTTGCTTTCAAATGTTAGGAATTCATGTTTATACAGCTCAAAGTTTCTGTAGAAGGTCTGTAAGGAATGACTATTCTGCCTATGTTTACAATTGAGGCCGAACTTCTCTGGCGTCTTTTGTGTGAATCAGTTAAAATCCTTATGGTTCCAGTACTTACTTGTAAGAAAACTCTCTAATTGTGGTAAAACTCTTAAAATACGCAATTTGAGTTTCCAGAAATGATTAAAAACTTGTAAGAAACCCTTGAAATAAAAGTAAATGTATTCGTACTACATTTCCTGCCGTTTTTTACTGACAGACATTACCAGCGGAAAGCTGGGAAATGACCAGAAAACTGATAATATTTACAACTCCGGACACTTTAGGGAGCGTTTTCACTTGAATTTGCTTTCAAATATTAGGAATTCATGGTTATACAGCTCAAAATTTCTGTAGAAAGACTGTAAGTAAGGACTTCACTGCGAAAGTTTACAACGGAGGTCGAACTTCTCTGGCGTCTTTTTTGTGAATCACTTAAAATCCTTACGGTTCCATTACTTACTTGTAAGAAAACTCTCTAATTTTGGTAAAACTCTTAAAATACGCAATTTGAGTTTCCAGAAACGATTAAAAACTTGTAAGAAACCCTTGAAATAAAAGTAAATGGATTCGTACTACATTTCCTGCCGTTTTTTTACTGACAGACATTACCAGTGGAAAGCTGGTAAATGACCAGAAAACTGATACTATTTACAACTCCGGACACTTTAGGGAGCGTTTTCACTTGAATTTGCTTTCAAATATTAGGAATTCATGTTTATACAGCTCAAAATTTCTGTAGAAAGACTGTAAGTAAGGACTGCACTGTTAATGTTTACAATTGAGGCCGAACTTCTCTGGCATCTTTTGTGTGAGTTAAAATCCTTATGGTTCCAGTACATACTTGTAACAAAACTCTCTAATTGTGGTAAAACTCTTAAAATACGCCATTAGAGTTTCCAGAAATGATTATAAACTTGTAAGAAACCCTTGAAATAAAAGTAAATGGATTCGTACTACATTTCCTGCCATTTTTTAATCCCAGACATTACCAGTGGAAAGCTGGTAAATGACCAAAAACTGATTATATTTACAACTCCGGAAACTTTAGGGAGCGTTTTCACTTCAATTAGCTTTTAAATGTTAGGAATTCATGTTTATACAGCTCAAAGTTTCTGTAGAAGGTCTGTAAGGAATGACTATACTGCCTATGTTTACAATTGAGGCCGAATTTCTCTGGCGTCTTTTGTGTGAATCAGTTAAAATCCTAACGGTTCCAGTACTTACTTGTAAGAAAACTCTCTAATTGTGGTAAAACTCTTAAAATACGCAATTTGAGTTTCCAGAAATGATTAAAAACTTGTAAGAAACCCTTGAAATGAAAGTAAATGGATTCGTACTACATTTCCTGCCATTTTTTTACTGACAGACATTACCAGTGGAAAACTGGTAAATGACCCAAACCTGATAATATTTACAACTCCGGACACTTTAGGGAGCGCTTTCACTTGAATTTGCTTTCAAATGTTAGGTATTCATATATATACAGCTCAAAATTTCTGTAGGAAGACTGTAAGTAAGGACTTCACTGTTAATGTTTACAATTGATGCCGAACTTCTCTGGCGTCTTTTGTGTGAATCAGTTAAAATCCTAACCGTTCCAGGACTTACTTGTAACAAAACTCTCTAATTCTGGTAAAACTCTTAAAATACGCAATTAGAGTTTCCAGAAATGATTATAAACTTGTAAGAAACCCTTGAAATAAAAGTAAATGGATTCGTACTACATTTCCTGCCGTTTTTTAATCCCAGATTTTACCAGTGGAAAGCTGGTAAATGAACAAAAACTGATAATATTTACAACTCCGGACACTTTAGGGAGCGTTTTCACTTGAATTTGCTTTCAAATGTTAGGAATTCATGTTTATACAGCTCAAAGTTTCTGTAGAAGGTCTGTAAGGAATGACTATACTGCCTATGCTTACAATTGAGGCCGAACTTCTCTGGCATCTTTTGTGTGAATCAGTTAAAATCCTTACGGTTCCAGGACTTACTTGTAAGAAAACTCTCTAATTGTGGTAAAACTCTTAAAATACGCAATTTGAGTTTCCAGAAATGATTAAAAACTTGTAAGAAACCCTTGAAATAAAAGTAAATGGATTCCTACTACATTTCCTGCCATTTTTTAATCCCAGACATTACCAGTGGAAAGCTGGTAAATGACCAAAAACTGATAATATTTACAACTCCGGACACTTTAGGGAGCGTTTTCACTTGAATTTGCTTTCAAATGTTAGGAATTCATATTTATACAGCTCAAAATTTCTGTAGAAAGACTGTAAGTATGGACTTCACTGTTAATGTTTACAATTGAGGCCGAACTTCTCTGGCGTCTTTTGTGTGAATCAGTTAAAATCCTTATGATTCCAGTACTTACTTGTTACAAAACTCTCTAATTGTGGTAAAACTCTTAAAATACGCAAATAGAGTTTCCAGAAATGATTAAAAACTTGTAAGAAACCCTTGAAATAAAAGTAAATGTATTCGTACTACATTTCCTGCCGTTTTTTACTGACAGACATTACCAGCGGAAAGCTGGGAAATGACAAGAAAACTGATAATATTTACAACTCCGGACACTTTAGGGAGCGTTTTCACTTGAATTTGCTTTCAAATGTTAGGAATTCATATATATACAGCTCAAAATTTCTGTAGAAAGACTGTAAGTAAGGACTTCACTGTTAATGTTTACAATTGAGGCCGAACTTCTCTGGCGTCTCTTGTGTGAATCAGTTAAAATCCTAACCGTTCCAGTACTTACTTGTAACAAAACTCTCTAATTGTGGTAAAACTCTTAAAATACGCAATTAGAGTTTCCAGAAATGATTAAAAACTTGTAAGAAACCCTTGAAATAAAAGCAAATGGATTCGTACTACATTTCCTGCCGTTTTTTAATCCCAGACATTACCAGTGCAAAGCTGGTAAATGACCAGAAAACTGATAATATTTACCACTCCGGACACTTTATGGAGCGTTTTCACTTGAATTTGCTTTCAAATATTAGGAATTCATGTTTATACAGCTCAAAATTTCTGTAGAAAGACTGTAAGTAAGGACTTCACTGCTAATGTTTACAATGGAGGCCGAACTTCTCTGGCGTCTTTTGTGTGAATCACTTAAAATCCTTACGGTTCCATTACTTACTTGTAAGAAAACCCTCTAATTGTGGTAAAACTCTTAAAATACGCAATTAGAGTTTCCAGAAATGATTAAAAACTTGTAAGAAACCCTTGAAATAAAAGTAAATGGATTCGTACTACATTTCCTGCCGTTTTTTAATCCCAGACATTACCAGTGGAAAGCTGGTAAATGACCAGAAAACTGATAATATTTACAACTCCGGACACTTTAGGGAGCGTTTTCACTTGAATTTGCTTTCAAATGTTAGGAATTCATGTTTATACAGCTCAAAGTTTCTGTAGAAGGTCTGTAAGGAATGACTATTCTGCCTATGTTTACAATTGAGGCCGAACTTCTCTGGCGTCTTTTGTGTGAATCAGTTAAAATCCTTATGGTTCCAGTACTTACTTGTAAGAAAACTCTCTAATTGTGGTAAAACTCTTAAAATACGCAATTTGAGTTTCCAGAAATGATTAAAAACTTGTAAGAAACCCTTGAAATAAAAGTAAATGTATTCGTACTACATTTCCTGCCGTTTTTTACTGACAGACATTACCAGCGGAAAGCTGGGAAATGACCAGAAAACTGATAATATTTACAACTCCGGACACTTTAGGGAGCGTTTTCACTTGAATTTGCTTTCAAATATTAGGAATTCATGGTTATACAGCTCAAAATTTCTGTAGAAAGACTGTAAGTAAGGACTTCACTGCGAAAGTTTACAACGGAGGTCGAACTTCTCTGGCGTCTTTTTTGTGAATCACTTAAAATCCTTACGGTTCCATTACTTACTTGTAAGAAAACTCTCTAATTTTGGTAAAACTCTTAAAATACGCAATTTGAGTTTCCAGAAACGATTAAAAACTTGTAAGAAACCCTTGAAATAAAAGTAAATGGATTCGTACTACATTTCCTGCCGTTTTTTTACTGACAGACATTACCAGTGGAAAGCTGGTAAATGACCAGAAAACTGATACTATTTACAACTCCGGACACTTTAGGGAGCGTTTTCACTTGAATTTGCTTTCAAATATTAGGAATTCATGTTTATACAGCTCAAAATTTCTGTAGAAAGACTGTAAGTAAGGACTGCACTGTTAATGTTTACAATTGAGGCCGAACTTCTCTGGCATCTTTTGTGTGAGTTAAAATCCTTATGGTTCCAGTACATACTTGTAACAAAACTCTCTAATTGTGGTAAAACTCTTAAAATACGCCATTAGAGTTTCCAGAAATGATTATAAACTTGTAAGAAACCCTTGAAATAAAAGTAAATGGATTCGTACTACATTTCCTGCCATTTTTTAATCCCAGACATTACCAGTGGAAAGCTGGTAAATGACCAAAAACTGATTATATTTACAACTCCGGAAACTTTAGGGAGCGTTTTCACTTCAATTAGCTTTTAAATGTTAGGAATTCATGTTTATACAGCTCAAAGTTTCTGTAGAAGGTCTGTAAGGAATGACTATACTGCCTATGTTTACAATTGAGGCCGAATTTCTCTGGCGTCTTTTGTGTGAATCAGTTAAAATCCTAACGGTTCCAGTACTTACTTGTAAGAAAACTCTCTAATTGTGGTAAAACTCTTAAAATACGCAATTTGAGTTTCCAGAAATGATTAAAAACTTGTAAGAAACCCTTGAAATGAAAGTAAATGGATTCGTACTACATTTCCTGCCATTTTTTTACTGACAGACATTACCAGTGGAAAACTGGTAAATGACCCAAACCTGATAATATTTACAACTCCGGACACTTTAGGGAGCGCTTTCACTTGAATTTGCTTTCAAATGTTAGGTATTCATATATATACAGCTCAAAATTTCTGTAGGAAGACTGTAAGTAAGGACTTCACTGTTAATGTTTACAATTGATGCCGAACTTCTCTGGCGTCTTTTGTGTGAATCAGTTAAAATCCTAACCGTTCCAGGACTTACTTGTAACAAAACTCTCTAATTCTGGTAAAACTCTTAAAATACGCAATTAGAGTTTCCAGAAATGATTATAAACTTGTAAGAAACCCTTGAAATAAAAGTAAATGGATTCGTACTACATTTCCTGCCGTTTTTTAATCCCAGATTTTACCAGTGGAAAGCTGGTAAATGAACAAAAACTGATAATATTTACAACTCCGGACACTTTAGGGAGCGTTTTCACTTGAATTTGCTTTCAAATGTTAGGAATTCATGTTTATACAGCTCAAAGTTTCTGTAGAAGGTCTGTAAGGAATGACTATACTGCCTATGCTTACAATTGAGGCCGAACTTCTCTGGCATCTTTTGTGTGAATCAGTTAAAATCCTTACGGTTCCAGGACTTACTTGTAAGAAAACTCTCTAATTGTGGTAAAACTCTTAAAATACGCAATTTGAGTTTCCAGAAATGATTAAAAACTTGTAAGAAACCCTTGAAATAAAAGTAAATGGATTCCTACTACATTTCCTGCCATTTTTTAATCCCAGACATTACCAGTGGAAAGCTGGTAAATGACCAAAAACTGATAATATTTACAACTCCGGACACTTTAGGGAGCGTTTTCACTTGAATTTGCTTTCAAATGTTAGGAATTCATATTTATACAGCTCAAAATTTCTGTAGAAAGACTGTAAGTAAGGACTTCACTGTTAATGTTTACAATTGAGGCCGAACTTCTCTGGCGTCTCTTGTGTGAATCAGTTAAAATCCTAACCGTTCCAGTACTTACTTGTAACAAAACTCTCTAATTGTGGTAAAACTCTTAAAATACGCAATTAGAGTTTCCAGAAATGATTAAAAACTTGTAAGAAACCCTTGAAATAAAAGCAAATGGATTCGTACTACATTTCCTGCCGTTTTTTAATCCCAGACATTACCAGTGCAAAGCTGGTAAATGACCAGAAAACTGATAATATTTACCACTCCGGACACTTTATGGAGCGTTTTCACTTGAATTTGCTTTCAAATATTAGGAATTCATGTTTATACAGCTCAAAATTTCTGTAGAAAGACTGTAAGTAAGGACTTCACTGCTAATGTTTACAATGGAGGCCGAACTTCTCTGGCGTCTTTTGTGTGAATCACTTAAAATCCTTACGGTTCCATTACTTACTTGTAAGAAAACCCTCTAATTGTGGTAAAACTCTTAAAATACGCAATTAGAGTTTCCAGAAATGATTAAAAACTTGTAAGAAACCCTTGAAATAAAAGTAAATGGATTCGTACTACATTTCCTGCCGTTTTTTAATCCCAGACATTACCAGTGGAAAGCTGGTAAATGACCAGAAAACTGATAATATTTACAACTCCGGACACTTTAGGGAGCGTTTTCACTTGAATTTGCTTTCAAATGTTAGGAATTCATGTTTATACAGCTCAAAGTTTCTGTAGAAGGTCTGTAAGGAATGACTATTCTGCCTATGTTTACAATTGAGGCCGAACTTCTCTGGCGTCTTTTGTGTGAATCAGTTAAAATCCTTATGGTTCCAGTACTTACTTGTAACAAAACTCTCTAATTGTGGTAAAACTCTTAAAATACGCAATTTGAGTTTCAAAAATGATTAAAAACTTGTAAGAAACCCTTGAAATAAAAGTAAATGGATTCGTACTACATTTCCTGCCGTTTTTTACTGACAGACATTACCAGTGGAAAGCTGGTAAATGACCAGAAAACTGATAATATTTACAACTCCGGACACTTTAGGGAGCGTTTTCACTTGAATTTGCTTTCAAATGTTAGGAATTCATGTTTATACAGCTCAAAATTTCTGTAGAAAGACTGTAAGTAAGGACTTCACTGTTAATGTTTACAATTGAGGCCGAACTTCTCTGGCGTCTTTTGTGTGAATCAGTTAAAATCCTAACCGTTCCAGTACTTACTTGTAACAAAACTCTCTAATTGTGGTAAAACCCTTAAAATACGCAATTAGAGTTTCCAGAAATGATTAAAAACTTGTAAGAAACCCTTGAAATAAAAGCAAATGGATTCGTACTACATTTCCTGCCGTTTTTTAATCACAGACATTACCAGTGGAAAGCTGGTAAATGACCAGAAAACTGATAATATTTACTACTCCGGACACTTTAGGGAGCGTTTTCACTTGAATTTGCTTTCAAATATTAGGAATTCATGTTTATACAGCTCAAAATTTCTGTAGAAAGACTGTAAGTAAGGACTTCACTGCTAATGTTTACAATTGAGACTGAACTTCTCTGGCGTCTTTTGTGTGAATCAGTTAAAATCCTAACAGTTCCAGTACTTACTTGTAACAAAACTCTCTAATTGTGGTAAAACTCTTAAAATACACAATTAGAGTTTCCAGAAATGATTATAAACTTGTAAGAAACCCTTGAAATAAAAGTAAATGGATTCGTACTACATTTCCTGCCGTTTTTTAATCACAGATTTTACCAGTGGAAAGCTGGTAAATGAACAAAAACTGATAATATTTACAACTCCGGACACTTTAGGGAGCGTTTTCACTTGAATTTGCTTTCAAATGTTAGGAATTCATGTTTATACAGCTCAAAGTTTCGGTAGAAGGTCTATAAGGAATGACTATACTGCCTATGCTTACAATTGAGGCCGAACTTCTCTGGCATCTTTTGTGTGAATCAGTTAAAATCCTTACGGTTCCAGGACTTACTTGTAAGAAAACTCTCTAATTGTGGTAAAACTCTTAAAATACGCAATTTGAGTTTCCAGAAATGATTAAAAACTTGTAAGAAACCCTTGAAATAAAAGTAAATGGATTCGTACTACATTTCCTGCCATTTTTTAATCCCAGACATTACCAGTGGAAAGCTGGTAAATGAACAAAAACTGATAATATTTACAACTCCGGACACTTTAGGGAGCGTTTTCACTTGAATTTGCTTTCAAATGTTAAGAATTCATATTTATACAGCTCAAAATTTCTGTAGAAAGACTGTAAGTAAGGACTTCACTGTTAATGTTTACAATTGAGGCCGAACTTCTCTGGCGTCTTTTGTGTGAATCAGTTAAAATCCTTATGATTCCAGTACTTACTTGTTACAAAACTCTCTAATTGTGGTAAAACTCTTAAAATACGCAAATAGAGTTTCCAGAAATGATTAAAAACTTGTAAGCAACCCTTGAAATAAAAGTAAATGGATTCGTACTACATTTCCTGCCATTTTTTTACTGACAGACATTACCAGTGGAAAACTGGTAAATGACCCAAACCTGATAATATTTACAACTCCGGACACTTTAGGGAGCGTTTTCACTTGAATTTGCTTTCAAATGTTAGGAATTCATATATATACAGCTCAAAATTTCTGTAGAAAGACTGTAAGTAAGGACTTCACTGTTAATGTTTACAATTGAGGCCGAACTTCTCTGGCGTCTTTTGTGTGAATCAGTTAAAATCCTAACCGTTCCAGTACTTACTTGTAACAAAACTCTCTAATTGTGGTAAAACTCTTAAAATACGCAATTTGAGTTTCAAAAATGATTAAAAACTTGTAAGAAACCCTTGAAATAAAAGTAAATGGATTCGTACTACATTTCCTGCCGTTTTTTACTGACAGACATTACCAGTGGAAAGCTGGTAAATGACCAGAAAACTGATAATATTTACAACTCCGGACACTTTAGGGAGCGTTTTCACTTGAATTTGCTTTCAAATGTTAGGAATTCATGTTTATACAGCTCAAAATTTCTGTAGAAAGACTGTAAGTAAGGACTTCACTGTTAATGTTTACAATTGAGGCCGAACTTCTCTGGCGTCTTTTGTGTGAATCAGTTAAAATCCTAACCGTTCCAGTACTTACTTGTAACAAAACTCTCTAATTGTGGTAAAACCCTTAAAATACGCAATTAGAGTTTCCAGAAATGATGAAAAACTTGTAAGAAACCCTTGAAATAAAAGTAAATGTATTCGTACTACATTTCCTGCCGTTTTTTACTGACAGACATTACCAGCGGAAAGCTGGGAAATGACCAGAAAACTGATAATATTTACAACTCCGGACACTTTAGGGAGCGTTTTCACTTGAATTTGCTTTCAAATATTAGGAATTCATGGTTATACAGCTCAAAATTTCTGTAGAAAGACTGTAAGTAAGGACTTCACTGCGAAAGTTTACAACGGAGGTCGAACTTCTCTGGCGTCTTTTTTGTGAATCACTTAAAATCCTTACGGTTCCATTACTTACTTGTAAGAAAACTCTCTAATTTTGGTAAAACTCTTAAAATACGCAATTTGAGTTTCCAGAAACGATTAAAAACTTGTAAGAAACCCTTGAAATAAAAGTAAATGGATTCGTACTACATTTCCTGCCGTTTTTTTACTGACAGACATTACCAGTGGAAAGCTGGTAAATGACCAGAAAACTGATACTATTTACAACTCCGGACACTTTAGGGAGCGTTTTCACTTGAATTTGCTTTCAAATATTAGGAATTCATGTTTATACAGCTCAAAATTTCTGTAGAAAGACTGTAAGTAAGGACTGCACTGTTAATGTTTACAATTGAGGCCGAACTTCTCTGGCATCTTTTGTGTGAGTTAAAATCCTTATGGTTCCAGTACATACTTGTAACAAAACTCTCTAATTGTGGTAAAACTCTTAAAATACGCCATTAGAGTTTCCAGAAATGATTATAAACTTGTAAGAAACCCTTGAAATAAAAGTAAATGGATTCGTACTACATTTCCTGCCATTTTTTAATCCCAGACATTACCAGTGGAAAGCTGGTAAATGACCAAAAACTGATTATATTTACAACTCCGGAAACTTTAGGGAGCGTTTTCACTTCAATTAGCTTTTAAATGTTAGGAATTCATGTTTATACAGCTCAAAGTTTCTGTAGAAGGTCTGTAAGGAATGACTATACTGCCTATGTTTACAATTGAGGCCGAATTTCTCTGGCGTCTTTTGTGTGAATCAGTTAAAATCCTAACGGTTCCAGTACTTACTTGTAAGAAAACTCTCTAATTGTGGTAAAACTCTTAAAATACGCAATTTGAGTTTCCAGAAATGATTAAAAACTTGTAAGAAACCCTTGAAATGAAAGTAAATGGATTCGTACTACATTTCCTGCCATTTTTTTACTGACAGACATTACCAGTGGAAAACTGGTAAATGACCCAAACCTGATAATATTTACAACTCCGGACACTTTAGGGAGCGCTTTCACTTGAATTTGCTTTCAAATGTTAGGTATTCATATATATACAGCTCAAAATTTCTGTAGGAAGACTGTAAGTAAGGACTTCACTGTTAATGTTTACAATTGATGCCGAACTTCTCTGGCGTCTTTTGTGTGAATCAGTTAAAATCCTAACCGTTCCAGGACTTACTTGTAACAAAACTCTCTAATTCTGGTAAAACTCTTAAAATACGCAATTAGAGTTTCCAGAAATGATTATAAACTTGTAAGAAACCCTTGAAATAAAAGTAAATGGATTCGTACTACATTTCCTGCCGTTTTTTAATCCCAGATTTTACCAGTGGAAAGCTGGTAAATGAACAAAAACTGATAATATTTACAACTCCGGACACTTTAGGGAGCGTTTTCACTTGAATTTGCTTTCAAATGTTAGGAATTCATGTTTATACAGCTCAAAGTTTCTGTAGAAGGTCTGTAAGGAATGACTATACTGCCTATGCTTACAATTGAGGCCGAACTTCTCTGGCATCTTTTGTGTGAATCAGTTAAAATCCTTACGGTTCCAGGACTTACTTGTAAGAAAACTCTCTAATTGTGGTAAAACTCTTAAAATACGCAATTTGAGTTTCCAGAAATGATTAAAAACTTGTAAGAAACCCTTGAAATAAAAGTAAATGGATTCCTACTACATTTCCTGCCATTTTTTAATCCCAGACATTACCAGTGGAAAGCTGGTAAATGACCAAAAACTGATAATATTTACAACTCCGGACACTTTAGGGAGCGTTTTCACTTGAATTTGCTTTCAAATGTTAGGAATTCATATTTATACAGCTCAAAATTTCTGTAGAAAGACTGTAAGTAAGGACTTCACTGTTAATGTTTACAATTGAGGCCGAACTTCTCTGGCGTCTCTTGTGTGAATCAGTTAAAATCCTAACCGTTCCAGTACTTACTTGTAACAAAACTCTCTAATTGTGGTAAAACTCTTAAAATACGCAATTAGAGTTTCCAGAAATGATTAAAAACTTGTAAGAAACCCTTGAAATAAAAGCAAATGGATTCGTACTACATTTCCTGCCGTTTTTTAATCCCAGACATTACCAGTGCAAAGCTGGTAAATGACCAGAAAACTGATAATATTTACCACTCCGGACACTTTATGGAGCGTTTTCACTTGAATTTGCTTTCAAATATTAGGAATTCATGTTTATACAGCTCAAAATTTCTGTAGAAAGACTGTAAGTAAGGACTTCACTGCTAATGTTTACAATGGAGGCCGAACTTCTCTGGCGTCTTTTGTGTGAATCACTTAAAATCCTTACGGTTCCATTACTTACTTGTAAGAAAACCCTCTAATTGTGGTAAAACTCTTAAAATACGCAATTAGAGTTTCCAGAAATGATTAAAAACTTGTAAGAAACCCTTGAAATAAAAGTAAATGGATTCGTACTACATTTCCTGCCGTTTTTTAATCCCAGACATTACCAGTGGAAAGCTGGTAAATGACCAGAAAACTGATAATATTTACAACTCCGGACACTTTAGGGAGCGTTTTCACTTGAATTTGCTTTCAAATGTTAGGAATTCATGTTTATACAGCTCAAAGTTTCTGTAGAAGGTCTGTAAGGAATGACTATTCTGCCTATGTTTACAATTGAGGCCGAACTTCTCTGGCGTCTTTTGTGTGAATCAGTTAAAATCCTTATGGTTCCAGTACTTACTTGTAACAAAACTCTCTAATTGTGGTAAAACTCTTAAAATACGCAATTTGAGTTTCAAAAATGATTAAAAACTTGTAAGAAACCCTTGAAATAAAAGTAAATGGATTCGTACTACATTTCCTGCCGTTTTTTACTGACAGACATTACCAGTGGAAAGCTGGTAAATGACCAGAAAACTGATAATATTTACAACTCCGGACACTTTAGGGAGCGTTTTCACTTGAATTTGCTTTCAAATGTTAGGAATTCATGTTTATACAGCTCAAAATTTCTGTAGAAAGACTGTAAGTAAGGACTTCACTGTTAATGTTTACAATTGAGGCCGAACTTCTCTGGCGTCTTTTGTGTGAATCAGTTAAAATCCTAACCGTTCCAGTACTTACTTGTAACAAAACTCTCTAATTGTGGTAAAACCCTTAAAATACGCAATTAGAGTTTCCAGAAATGATTAAAAACTTGTAAGAAACCCTTGAAATAAAAGCAAATGGATTCGTACTACATTTCCTGCCGTTTTTTAATCACAGACATTACCAGTGGAAAGCTGGTAAATGACCAGAAAACTGATAATATTTACTACTCCGGACACTTTAGGGAGCGTTTTCACTTGAATTTGCTTTCAAATATTAGGAATTCATGTTTATACAGCTCAAAATTTCTGTAGAAAGACTGTAAGTAAGGACTTCACTGCTAATGTTTACAATTGAGACTGAACTTCTCTGGCGTCTTTTGTGTGAATCAGTTAAAATCCTAACAGTTCCAGTACTTACTTGTAACAAAACTCTCTAATTGTGGTAAAACTCTTAAAATACACAATTAGAGTTTCCAGAAATGATTATAAACTTGTAAGAAACCCTTGAAATAAAAGTAAATGGATTCGTACTACATTTCCTGCCGTTTTTTAATCACAGATTTTACCAGTGGAAAGCTGGTAAATGAACAAAAACTGATAATATTTACAACTCCGGACACTTTAGGGAGCGTTTTCACTTGAATTTGCTTTCAAATGTTAGGAATTCATGTTTATACAGCTCAAAGTTTCGGTAGAAGGTCTATAAGGAATGACTATACTGCCTATGCTTACAATTGAGGCCGAACTTCTCTGGCATCTTTTGTGTGAATCAGTTAAAATCCTTACGGTTCCAGGACTTACTTGTAAGAAAACTCTCTAATTGTGGTAAAACTCTTAAAATACGCAATTTGAGTTTCCAGAAATGATTAAAAACTTGTAAGAAACCCTTGAAATAAAAGTAAATGGATTCGTACTACATTTCCTGCCATTTTTTAATCCCAGACATTACCAGTGGAAAGCTGGTAAATGAACAAAAACTGATAATATTTACAACTCCGGACACTTTAGGGAGCGTTTTCACTTGAATTTGCTTTCAAATGTTAAGAATTCATATTTATACAGCTCAAAATTTCTGTAGAAAGACTGTAAGTAAGGACTTCACTGTTAATGTTTACAATTGAGGCCGAACTTCTCTGGCGTCTTTTGTGTGAATCAGTTAAAATCCTTATGATTCCAGTACTTACTTGTTACAAAACTCTCTAATTGTGGTAAAACTCTTAAAATACGCAAATAGAGTTTCCAGAAATGATTAAAAACTTGTAAGCAACCCTTGAAATAAAAGTAAATGGATTCGTACTACATTTCCTGCCATTTTTTTACTGACAGACATTACCAGTGGAAAACTGGTAAATGACCCAAACCTGATAATATTTACAACTCCGGACACTTTAGGGAGCGTTTTCACTTGAATTTGCTTTCAAATGTTAGGAATTCATATATATACAGCTCAAAATTTCTGTAGAAAGACTGTAAGTAAGGACTTCACTGTTAATGTTTACAATTGAGGCCGAACTTCTCTGGCGTCTTTTGTGTGAATCAGTTAAAATCCTAACCGTTCCAGTACTTACTTGTAACAAAACTCTCTAATTGTGGTAAAACTCTTAAAATACGCAATTTGAGTTTCAAAAATGATTAAAAACTTGTAAGAAACCCTTGAAATAAAAGTAAATGGATTCGTACTACATTTCCTGCCGTTTTTTACTGACAGACATTACCAGTGGAAAGCTGGTAAATGACCAGAAAACTGATAATATTTACAACTCCGGACACTTTAGGGAGCGTTTTCACTTGAATTTGCTTTCAAATGTTAGGAATTCATGTTTATACAGCTCAAAATTTCTGTAGAAAGACTGTAAGTAAGGACTTCACTGTTAATGTTTACAATTGAGGCCGAACTTCTCTGGCGTCTTTTGTGTGAATCAGTTAAAATCCTAACCGTTCCAGTACTTACTTGTAACAAAACTCTCTAATTGTGGTAAAACCCTTAAAATACGCAATTAGAGTTTCCAGAAATGATGAAAAACTTGTAAGAAACCCTTGAAATAAAAGCAAATGGATTCGTACTACATTTCCTGCCGTTTTTTAATCACAGACATTACCAGTGGAAAGCTGGTAAATGACCAGAAAACTGATAATATTTACTACTCCGGACACTTTAGGGAGCGTTTTCACTTGAATTTGCTTTCAAATATTAGGAATTCATGTTTATACAGCTCAAAATTTCTGTAGAAAGACTGTAAGTAAGGACTTCACTGCTAATGTTTACAATTGAGACTGAACTTCTCTGGCGTCTTTTGTGTGAATCAGTTAAAATCCTAACAGTTCCAGTACTTACTTGTAACAAAACTCTCTAATTGTGGTAAAACTCTTAAAATACACAATTAGAGTTTCCAGAAATGATTATAAACTTGTAAGAAACCCTTGAAATAAAAGTAAATGGATTCGTACTACATTTCCTGCCGTTTTTTAATCACAGATTTTACCAGTGGAAAGCTGGTAAATGAACAAAAACTGATAATATTTACAACTCCGGACACTTTAGGGAGCGTTTTCACTTGAATTTGCTTTCAAATGTTAGGAATTCATGTTTATACAGCTCAAAGTTTCGGTAGAAGGTCTATAAGGAATGACTATACTGCCTATGCTTACAATTGAGGCCGAACTTCTCTGGCATCTTTTGTGTGAATCAGTTAAAATCCTTACGGTTCCAGGACTTACTTGTAAGAAAACTCTCTAATTGTGGTAAAACTCTTAAAATACGCAATTTGAGTTTCCAGAAATGATTAAAAACTTGTAAGAAACCCTTGAAATAAAAGTAAATGGATTCGTACTACATTTCCTGCCATTTTTTAATCCCAGACATTACCAGTGGAAAGCTGGTAAATGAACAAAAACTGATAATATTTACAACTCCGGACACTTTAGGGAGCGTTTTCACTTGAATTTGCTTTCAAATGTTAAGAATTCATATTTATACAGCTCAAAATTTCTGTAGAAAGACTGTAAGTAAGGACTTCACTGTTAATGTTTACAATTGAGGCCGAACTTCTCTGGCGTCTTTTGTGTGAATCAGTTAAAATCCTTATGATTCCAGTACTTACTTGTTACAAAACTCTCTAATTGTGGTAAAACTCTTAAAATACGCAAATAGAGTTTCCAGAAATGATTAAAAACTTGTAAGCAACCCTTGAAATAAAAGTAAATGGATTCGTACTACATTTCCTGCCATTTTTTTACTGACAGACATTACCAGTGGAAAACTGGTAAATGACCCAAACCTGATAATATTTACAACTCCGGACACTTTAGGGAGCGTTTTCACTTGAATTTGCTTTCAAATGTTAGGAATTCATATATATACAGCTCAAAATTTCTGTAGAAAGACTGTAAGTAAGGACTTCACTGTTAATGTTTACAATTGAGGCCGAACTGCTCTGGCGTCTCTTGTGTGAATCAGTTAAAATCCTAACCGTTCCAGTACTTACTTGTAACAAAACTCTCTAATTGTGGTAAAACTCTTAAAATACGCAATTAGAGTTTCCAGAAATGATTATATACTTGTAAGAAACCCTTGAAATGAAAGCAAATGGATTCGTACTACATTTCCTGCCGTTTTTTAATCACAGACATTACCAGTGGAAAGCTGGTAAATGACCAGAAAACTGATAATATTTACCACTCCGGACACTTTATGGAGCGTTTTCACTTGAATTTGCTTTCAAATATTAGGAATTCATGTTTATACAGCTCAAAATTTCTGTAGAAAGACTGTAAGTAAGGACTTCACTGCTAATGTTTACAATGGAGGCCGAACTTCTCTGGCGTCTTTTGTGTGAATCACTTAAAATCCTTACGGTTCCATTACTTACTTGTAAGAAAACCCTCTAATTGTGGTAAAACTCTTAAAATACGCAATTAGAGTTTCCAGAAATGATTAAAAACTTGTAAGAAACCCTTGAAATAAAAGTAAATGGATTCGTACTACATTTCCTGCCGTTTTTTAATCACAGACATTACCAGTGGAAAGCTGGTAAATGACCAGAAAACTGATAATATTTACAACTCCGGACACTTTACGGAGCGTTTTCACTTGAATTTGCTTTCAAATGTTAGGAATTCATGTTTATACAGCTCAAAGTTTCTGTAGAAGGTCTGTAAGGAATGACTATACTGCCTATGTTTACAATTGAGGCCGAACTTCTCTCGCGTCTTTTGTGTGAATCAGTTAAAATCCTAACGGTTCCAGTACTTACTTGTAAGAAAACTCTCTAATTGTGGTAAAACTCTTAAAATACGCAGTTAGAGTTTCCAGAAACGATTAAAAACTTGTAAGAAACCCTTGAAATAAAAGCAAATGGATTCGTACTACATTTCCTGCCATTTTTTTACTGACAGACATTACCAGTGGAAAACTGGTAAATGACCCAAACCTGATAATATTTACAACTCCGGACACTTTAGGGAGCGTTTTCACTTGAATTTGCTTTCAAATGTTAGGAATTCATATATATACAGCTCAAAATTTCTGTAGAAAGACTGTAAGTAAGGACTTCACTGTTAATGTTTACAATTGAGGCCGAACTGCTCTGGCGTCTCTTGTGTGAATCAGTTAAAATCCTAACCGTTCCAGTACTTACTTGTAACAAAACTCTCTAATTGTGGTAAAACTCTTAAAATACGCAATTAGAGTTTCCAGAAATGATTATATACTTGTAAGAAACCCTTGAAATGAAAGCAAATGGATTCGTACTACATTTCCTGCCGTTTTTTAATCACAGACATTACCAGTGGAAAGCTGGTAAATGACCAGAAAACTGATAATATTTACCACTCCGGACACTTTATGGAGCGTTTTCACTTGAATTTGCTTTCAAATATTAGGAATTCATGTTTATACAGCTCAAAATTTCTGTAGAAAGACTGTAAGTAAGGACTTCACTGCTAATGTTTACAATGGAGGCCGAACTTCTCTGGCGTCTTTTGTGTGAATCACTTAAAATCCTTACGGTTCCATTACTTACTTGTAAGAAAACCCTCTAATTGTGGTAAAACTCTTAAAATACGCAATTAGAGTTTCCAGAAATGATTAAAAACTTGTAAGAAACCCTTGAAATAAAAGTAAATGGATTCGTACTACATTTCCTGCCGTTTTTTAATCACAGACATTACCAGTGGAAAGCTGGTAAATGACCAGAAAACTGATAATATTTACAACTCCGGACACTTTACGGAGCGTTTTCACTTGAATTTGCTTTCAAATGTTAGGAATTCATGTTTATACAGCTCAAAGTTTCTGTAGAAGGTCTGTAAGGAATGACTATACTGCCTATGTTTACAATTGAGGCCGAACTTCTCTCGCGTCTTTTGTGTGAATCAGTTAAAATCCTAACGGTTCCAGTACTTACTTGTAAGAAAACTCTCTAATTGTGGTAAAACTCTTAAAATACGCAGTTAGAGTTTCCAGAAACGATTAAAAACTTGTAAGAAACCCTTGAAATAAAAGCAAATGGATTCGTAATACATTTCCTGCCGTTTTTTAATCCCAGACATTACCAGTGGAAAGCTGGTAAATGAACAAAAACTGATAATATTTACAACTCCGGACACTTTAGGGAGCGTTTTCACTTGAATTTGCTTTCAAATGTTAAGAATTCATATTTATACAGCTCAAAATTTCTGTAGAAAGACTGTAAGTAAGGACTTCACTGTTAATGTTTACAATTGAGGCCGAACTTCTCTGGCGTCTTTTGTGTGAATCAGTTAAAATCCTTATGATTCCAGTACTTACTTGTTACAAAACTCTCTAATTGTGGTAAAACTCTTAAAATACGCAAATAGAGTTTCCAGAAATGATTAAAAACTTGTAAGCAACCCTTGAAATAAAAGTAAATGGATTCGTACTACATTTCCTGCCATTTTTTTACTGACAGACATTACCAGTGGAAAACTGGTAAATGACCCAAACCTGATAATATTTACAACTCCGGACACTTTAGGGAGCGTTTTCACTTGAATTTGCTTTCAAATGTTAGGAATTCATATATATACAGCTCAAAATTTCTGTAGAAAGACTGTAAGTAAGGACTTCACTGTTAATGTTTACAATTGAGGCCGAACTGCTCTGGCGTCTCTTGTGTGAATCAGTTAAAATCCTAACCGTTCCAGTACTTACTTGTAACAAAACTCTCTAATTGTGGTAAAACTCTTAAAATACGCAATTAGAGTTTCCAGAAATGATTATATACTTGTAAGAAACCCTTGAAATGAAAGCAAATGGATTCGTACTACATTTCCTGCCGTTTTTTAATCACAGACATTACCAGTGGAAAGCTGGTAAATGACCAGAAAACTGATAATATTTACCACTCCGGACACTTTATGGAGCGTTTTCACTTGAATTTGCTTTCAAATATTAGGAATTCATGTTTATACAGCTCAAAATTTCTGTAGAAAGACTGTAAGTAAGGACTTCACTGCTAATGTTTACAATGGAGGCCGAACTTCTCTGGCGTCTTTTGTGTGAATCACTTAAAATCCTTACGGTTCCATTACTTACTTGTAAGAAAACCCTCTAATTGTGGTAAAACTCTTAAAATACGCAATTAGAGTTTCCAGAAATGATTAAAAACTTGTAAGAAACCCTTGAAATAAAAGTAAATGGATTCGTACTACATTTCCTGCCGTTTTTTAATCCCAGACATTACCAGTGGAAAGCTGGTAAATGACCAGAAAACTGATAATATTTACAACTCCGGACACTTTACGGAGCGTTTTCACTTGAATTTGCTTTCAAATGTTAGGAATTCATGTTTATACAGCTCAAAGTTTCTGTAGAAGGTCTGTAAGGAATGACTATACTGCCTATGTTTACAATTGAGGCCGAACTTCTCTCGCGTCTTTTGTGTGAATCAGTTAAAATCCTAACGGTTCCAGTACTTACTTGTAAGAAAACTCTCTAATTGTGGTAAAACTCTTAAAATACGCAGTTAGAGTTTCCAGAAATGATTAAAAACTTGTAAGAAACCCTTGAAATAAAAGCAAATGGATTCGTAATACATTTCCTGCCGTTTTTTAATCCCAGACATTACCAGTGGAAAGCTGGTAAATGAACAAAAACTGATAATATTTACAACTCCGGACACTTTAGGGAGCGTTTTCACTTGAATTTGCTTTCAAATGTTAAGAATTCATATTTATACAGCTCAAAATTTCTGTAGAAAGACTGTAAGTAAGGACTTCACTGTTAATGTTTACAATTGAGGCCGAACTTCTCTGGCGTCTTTTGTGTGAATCAGTTAAAATCCTTATGATTCCAGTACTTACTTGTTACAAAACTCTCTAATTGTGGTAAAACTCTTAAAATACGCAAATAGAGTTTCCAGAAATGATTAAAAACTTGTAAGCAACCCTTGAAATAAAAGTAAATGGATTCGTACTACATTTCCTGCCATTTTTTTACTGACAGACATTACCAGTGGAAAACTGGTAAATGACCCAAACCTGATAATATTTACAACTCCGGACACTTTAGGGAGCGTTTTCACTTGAATTTGCTTTCAAATGTTAGGAATTCATATATATACAGCTCAAAATTTCTGTAGAAAGACTGTAAGTAAGGACTTCACTGTTAATGTTTACAATTGAGGCCGAACTGCTCTGGCGTCTCTTGTGTGAATCAGTTAAAATCCTAACCGTTCCAGTACTTACTTGTAACAAAACTCTCTAATTGTGGTAAAACTCTTAAAATACGCAATTAGAGTTTCCAGAAATGATTATATACTTGTAAGAAACCCTTGAAATGAAAGCAAATGGATTCGTACTACATTTCCTGCCGTTTTTTAATCACAGACATTACCAGTGGAAAGCTGGTAAATGACCAGAAAACTGATAATATTTACCACTCCGGACACTTTATGGAGCGTTTTCACTTGAATTTGCTTTCAAATATTAGGAATTCATGTTTATACAGCTCAAAATTTCTGTAGAAAGACTGTAAGTAAGGACTTCACTGCTAATGTTTACAATGGAGGCCGAACTTCTCTGGCGTCTTTTGTGTGAATCACTTAAAATCCTTACGGTTCCATTACTTACTTGTAAGAAAACCCTCTAATTGTGGTAAAACTCTTAAAATACGCAATTAGAGTTTCCAGAAATGATTAAAAACTTGTAAGAAACCCTTGAAATAAAAGTAAATGGATTCGTACTACATTTCCTGCCGTTTTTTAATCCCAGACATTACCAGTGGAAAGCTGGTAAATGACCAGAAAACTGATAATATTTACAACTCCGGACACTTTACGGAGCGTTTTCACTTGAATTTGCTTTCAAATGTTAGGAATTCATGTTTATACAGCTCAAAGTTTCTGTAGAAGGTCTGTAAGGAATGACTATACTGCCTATGTTTACAATTGAGGCCGAACTTCTCTCGCGTCTTTTGTGTGAATCAGTTAAAATCCTAACGGTTCCAGTACTTACTTGTAAGAAAACTCTCTAATTGTGGTAAAACTCTTAAAATACGCAATTTGAGTTTCCAGAAACGATTAAAAACTTGTAAGAAACCCTCGAAATAAAAGCAAATGGATTCGTACTACATTTCCTGCCATTTTTTTACTGACAGACATTACCAGTGGAAAACTGGTAAATGACCCAAACCTGATAATATTTACAACTCCGGACACTTTAGGGAGCGTTTTCACTTGAATTTGCTTTCAAATGTTAGGAATTCATATATATCCAGCTCAAAATTTTTGTAGAAAGACTGTAAGTAAGGACTTCACTGTTAATGTTTACAATTGAGGCCGAACTTCTCTGGCGTCTTTTGTGTGAATCAGTTAAAATCCTAACCGTTCCAGTACTTACTTGTAACAAAACTCTCTAATTGTGGTAAAACTCTTAAAATACGCAGTTAGAGTTTCCAGAAATGATTAAAAACTTGTAAGAAACCCTTGAAATAAAAGCAAATGGATTCGTAATACATTTCCTGCCGTTTTTTAATCCCAGACATTACCAGTGGAAAGCTGGTAAATGACCAGAAAACTGATAATATTTACAACTCCGGAACCTTTAGGGAGCGTTTTCACTTGAATTTGCTTTCAAATGTTAGGAATTCATGTTTATACAGCTCAAAGTTTCTGTAGAAGGTCTGTAAGGAATGACTATACTGCCTATGTTTACAATTGAGGCCGAACTTCTCTGGCGTCTTTTGTGTGAATCAGTTAAAATCCTTATGGTTCCAGTACTTACTTGTAAGAAAACTCTCTAATTGTGGTAAAACTCTTAAAATACGCAATTTGAGTTTCCAGAAATGATTAAAAACTTGTAAGAAACCCTTGAAATAAAAGTAAATGGATTCGTACTACATTTCCTGCCGTTTTTTACTGACAGACATTACCAGTGGAAAGCTGGTAAATGACCAGAAAACTGATAATATTTACAACTCCGGAAACTTTAGGGAGCCTTTTCACTTGAATTTGCTTTCAAATGTTAGGAATTCATGTTTATACAGCTCAAAATTTCTGTAGAAAGACTGTAAGTAAGGACTTCACTGTTAATGTTTACAATTGAGGCCGAACTTCTCTGGCGTCGTTTGTGTGAATCAGTTAAAATCCTAACGGTTCCAGTACTTACTTGTAACAAAACTCTCTAATTGTGGTAAAACTCTTAAAATACACAATTAGAGTTTCCAGAAATGATTAAAAACTTGTAAGCAACTCTTGAAATAAAAGTAAATGTATTCGTACTACATTTCCTGCCGTTTTTTACTGACAGACATTACCAGCGGAAAGCTGGGAAATGACCAGAAAACTGATAATATTTACAACTCCGGACACTTTAGGGAGCGTTTTCACTTGAATTTGCTTTCAAATATTAGGAATTCATGGTTATACAGCTCAAAATTTCTGTAGAAAGACTGTAAGTAAGGACTTCACTGCGAAAGTTTACAACGGAGGCCGAACTTCTCTGGCGTCTTTTGTGTGAATCACTTAAAATCCTTACGGTTCCATTACTTACTTGTAAGAAAACTCTCTAATTTTGGTAAAACTCTTAAAATACGCAATTTGAGTTTCCAGAAACGATTAAAAACTTGTAAGAAACCCTTGAAATAAAAGTAAATGGATTCGTACTACATTTCCTGCCGTTTTTTTACTGACAGACAATACCAGTGGAAAGCTGGTAAATGACCAGAAAACTGATACTATTTACAACTCCGGACACTTTAGGGAGCGTTTTCACTTGAATTTGCTTTCAAATATTAGGAATTCATGTTTATACAGCTCAAAATTTCTGTAGAAAGACTGTAAGTAAGGACTGCACTGCTAATGTTTACAATTGAGGCCAAATGTCTCTGGCGTCTTTTGTGTGAGTTAAAATCCTTATGGTTCCAGTACATACTTGTAACAAAACTCTCTAATTGTGGTAAAACTCTTAAAATACGCCATTAGAGTTTCCAGAAATGATTATAAACTTGTAAGAAACCCTTGAAATAAAAGTAAATGGGTTCGTACTACATTTCCTGCCATTTTTTAATCCCAGACATTACCAGTGGAAAGCTGGTAAATGACCAAAAACTGATTATATTTACAACTCCGGAAAATTTAGGGAGCGTTTTCACTTGAATTAGCTTTCAAATGTTAGGAATTCATGTTTATACAGCTCAAAGTTTCTGTAGAAGGTCTGTAAGGAATGACTATACTGCCTATGTTTGCAATTGAGGCCGAACTTCTCTGGCGTCTTTTCTGTGAATCAGTTAAAATCCTAACGGTTCCAGGACTTACTTGTAACAAAACTCTCTAATTGTGGTAAAACTCTTAAAATACGCAATTTGAGTTTCCAAAAATGATTAAAAACTTGTAAGAAACCCTTGAAATAAAAGTAAATGGATTCGTACTACATTTCCTGCCGTTTTTTACTGACAGACATTACCAGTGGAAAGCTGGTAAATGACCAGAAAACTGATAATATTTACAACTCCGGACACTTTAGGGAGCGTTTTCACTTGAATTTGCTTTCAAATGTTAGGAATTCATATATATCCAGCTCAAAATTTTTGTAGAAAGACTGTAAGTAAGGACTTCACTGTTAATGTTTACAATTGAGGCCGAACTTCTCTGGCGTCTTTTGTGTGAATCAGTTAAAATCCTAACCGTTCCAGTACTTACTTGTAACAAAACTCTCTAATTGTGGTAAAACTCTTAAAATACGCAGTTAGAGTTTCCAGAAATGATTAAAAACTTGTAAGAAACCCTTGAAATAAAAGCAAATGGATTCGTAATACATTTCCTGCCGTTTTTTAATCCCAGACATTACCAGTGGAAAGCTGGTAAATGACCAGAAAACTGATAATATTTACAACTCCGGAACCTTTAGGGAGCGTTTTCACTTGAATTTGCTTTCAAATGTTAGGAATTCATGTTTATACAGCTCAAAGTTTCTGTAGAAGGTCTGTAAGGAATGACTATACTGCCTATGTTTACAATTGAGGCCGAACTTCTCTGGCGTCTTTTGTGTGAATCAGTTAAAATCCTTATGGTTCCAGTACTTACTTGTAAGAAAACTCTCTAATTGTGGTAAAACTCTTAAAATACGCAATTTGAGTTTCCAGAAATGATTAAAAACTTGTAAGAAACCCTTGAAATAAAAGTAAATGGATTCGTACTACATTTCCTGCCGTTTTTTACTGACAGACATTACCAGTGGAAAGCTGGTAAATGACCAGAAAACTGATAATATTTACAACTCCGGAAACTTTAGGGAGCCTTTTCACTTGAATTTGCTTTCAAATGTTAGGAATTCATGTTTATACAGCTCAAAATTTCTGTAGAAAGACTGTAAGTAAGGACTTCACTGTTAATGTTTACAATTGAGGCCGAACTTCTCTGGCGTCGTTTGTGTGAATCAGTTAAAATCCTAACGGTTCCAGTACTTACTTGTAACAAAACTCTCTAATTGTGGTAAAACTCTTAAAATACACAATTAGAGTTTCCAGAAATGATTAAAAACTTGTAAGCAACTCTTGAAATAAAAGTAAATGTATTCGTACTACATTTCCTGCCGTTTTTTACTGACAGACATTACCAGCGGAAAGCTGGGAAATGACCAGAAAACTGATAATATTTACAACTCCGGACACTTTAGGGAGCGTTTTCACTTGAATTTGCTTTCAAATATTAGGAATTCATGGTTATACAGCTCAAAATTTCTGTAGAAAGACTGTAAGTAAGGACTTCACTGCGAAAGTTTACAACGGAGGCCGAACTTCTCTGGCGTCTTTTGTGTGAATCACTTAAAATCCTTACGGTTCCATTACTTACTTGTAAGAAAACTCTCTAATTTTGGTAAAACTCTTAAAATACGCAATTTGAGTTTCCAGAAACGATTAAAAACTTGTAAGAAACCCTTGAAATAAAAGTAAATGGATTCGTACTACATTTCCTGCCGTTTTTTTACTGACAGACAATACCAGTGGAAAGCTGGTAAATGACCAGAAAACTGATACTATTTACAACTCCGGACACTTTAGGGAGCGTTTTCACTTGAATTTGCTTTCAAATATTAGGAATTCATGTTTATACAGCTCAAAATTTCTGTAGAAAGACTGTAAGTAAGGACTGCACTGCTAATGTTTACAATTGAGGCCAAATGTCTCTGGCGTCTTTTGTGTGAGTTAAAATCCTTATGGTTCCAGTACATACTTGTAACAAAACTCTCTAATTGTGGTAAAACTCTTAAAATACGCCATTAGAGTTTCCAGAAATGATTATAAACTTGTAAGAAACCCTTGAAATAAAAGTAAATGGGTTCGTACTACATTTCCTGCCATTTTTTAATCCCAGACATTACCAGTGGAAAGCTGGTAAATGACCAAAAACTGATTATATTTACAACTCCGGAAAATTTAGGGAGCGTTTTCACTTGAATTAGCTTTCAAATGTTAGGAATTCATGTTTATACAGCTCAAAGTTTCTGTAGAAGGTCTGTAAGGAATGACTATACTGCCTATGTTTGCAATTGAGGCCGAACTTCTCTGGCGTCTTTTCTGTGAATCAGTTAAAATCCTAACGGTTCCAGGACTTACTTGTAACAAAACTCTCTAATTGTGGTAAAACTCTTAAAATACGCAATTTGAGTTTCCAAAAATGATTAAAAACTTGTAAGAAACCCTTGAAATAAAAGTAAATGGATTCGTACTACATTTCCTGCCGTTTTTTACTGACAGACATTACCAGTGGAAAGCTGGTAAATGACCAGAAAACTGATAATATTTACAACTCCGGACACTTTAGGGAGCGTTTTCACTTGAATTTGCTTTCAAATGTTAGGAATTCATGTTTATACAGCTCAAAATTTCTGTAGAAAGACTGTAAGTAAGGACTTCACTGTTAATGTTTACAATTGAGGCCGAACTTCTCTGGCGTCTTTTGTGTGAATCAGTTAAAATCCTAACGGTTCCAGTACTTACTTGTAACAAAACTCTCTAATTGTGGTAAAACTCTTAAAATACACAATTAGAGTTTCCAGAAATGATTAAAAACTTGTAAGAAACCCTTGAAATAAAAGTAAATGTATTCGTACTACATTTCCTGCCGTTTTTTACTGACAGACATTACCAGCGGAAAGCTGGGAAATGACCAGAAAACTGATAATATTTACAACTCCGGACACTTTAGGGAGCGTTTTCACTTGAATTTGCTTTCAAATGTTAGGAATTAATGTTTATACAGCTCAAAATTTCTGTAGAAAGACTATAAGTAATGACTTCACTGTTAATGTTTACAATTGAGGCCGAACTTCTCTGGCGTCTTTTGTGTGAATCAGTTAAAATCCTAACGGTTCCAGTACTTACTTGTAACAAAACTCTCTAATTGTGGTAAAACTCTTAAAATACACAATTAGAGTTTCCAGAAATGATTAAAAACTTGTAAGAAACCCTTGAAATAAAAGTAAATGTATTCGTACTACATTTCCTGCCGTTTTTTACTGACAGACATTACCAGCGGAAAGCTGGGAAATGACCAGAAAACTGATAATATTTACAACTCCGGACACTTTAGGGAGCATTTTCACTTGAATTTGCTTTCAAATATTAGGAATTCATGGTTATACAGCTCAAAATTTCTGTAGAAAGACTGTAAGTAAGGACTTCACTGCGAAAGTTTACAACGGAGGTCGAACTTCTCTGGCGTCTTTTTTGTGAATCACTTAAAATCCTTACGGTTCCATTACTTACTTGTAAGAAAACTCTCTAATTTTGGTAAAACTCTTAAAATACGCAATTTGAGTTTCCAGAAACGATTAAAAACTTGTAAGAAACCCTTGAAATAAAAGTAAATGGATTCGTACTACATTTCCTGCCGTTTTTTTACTGACAGACATTACCAGTGGAAAGCTGGTAAATGACCAGAAAACTGATACTATTTACAACTCCGGACACTTTAGGGAGCGTTTTCACTTGAATTTGCTTTCAAATATTAGGAATTCATGTTTATACAGCTCAAAATTTCTGTAGAAAGACTGTAAGTAAGGACTGCACTGCTAATGTTTACAATTGAGGCCGAACTTCTCTGGCATCTTTTGTGTGAGTTAAAATCCTTATGGTTCCAGTACATACTTGTAACAAAACTCTCTAATTGTGGTAAAACTCTTAAAATACGCCATTAGAGTTTCCAGAAATGATTATAAACTTGTAAGAAACCCTTGAAATAAAAGTAAATGGATTCGTACTACATTTCCTGCCATTTTTTAATCCCAGACATTACCAGTGGAAAGCTGGTAAATGACCAAAAACTGATTATATTTACAACTCCGGAAACTTTAGGGAGCGTTTTCACTTGAATTAGCTTTTAAATGTTAGGAATTCATGTTTATACAGCTCAAAGTTTCTGTAGAAGGTCTGTAAGGAATGACTATACTGCCTATGTTTACAATTGAGGCCGAACTTCTCTGGCGTCTTTTGTGTGAATCAGTTAAAATCCTAACGGTTCCAGTACTTACTTGTAACAAAACTCTCTAATTGTGGTAAAACTCTTAAAATACACAATTAGAGTTTCCAGAAATGATTAAAAACTTGTAAGAAACCCTTGAAATAAAAGTAAATGTATTCGTACTACATTTCCTGCCGTTTTTTACTGACAGACATTACCAGCGGAAAGCTGGGAAATGACCAGAAAACTGATAATATTTACAACTCCGGACACTTTAGGGAGCGTTTTCACTTGAATTTGCTTTCAAATATTAGGAATTCATGGTTATACAGCTCAAAATTTCTGTAGAAAGACTGTAAGTAAGGACTTCACTGCGAAAGTTTACAACGGAGGTCGAACTTCTCTGGCGTCTTTTTTGTGAATCACTTAAAATCCTTACGGTTCCATTACTTACTTGTAAGAAAACTCTCTAATTTTGGTAAAACTCTTAAAATACGCAGTTTGAGTTTCCAGAAACGATTAAAAACTTGTAAGAAACCCTTGAAATAAAAGTAAATGGATTCGTACTACATTTCCTGCCGTTTTTTTACTGACAGACATTACCAGTGGAAAGCTGGTAAATGACCAGAAAACTGATACTATTTACAACTCCGGACACTTTAGGGAGCGTTTTCACTTGAATTTGCTTTCAAATATTAGGAATACATGTTTATACAGCTCAAAATTTCTGTAGAAAGACTGTAAGTAAGGACTGCACTGCTAATGTTTACAATTGAGGCCGAACTTCTCTGGCATCTTTTGTGTGAGTTAAAATCCTTATGGTTCCAGTACATACTTGTAACAAAACTCTCTAATTGTGGTAAAACTCTTAAAATACGCCATTAGAGTTTCCAGAAATGATTATAAACTTGTAAGAAACCCTTGAAATAAAAGTAAATGGATTCGTACTACATTTCCTGCCATTTTTTAATCCCAGACATTACCAGTGGAAAGCTGGTAAATGACCAAAAACTGATTATATTTACAACTCCGGAAACTTTAGGGAGCGTTTTCACTTCAATTAGCTTTTAAATGTTAGGAATTCATGTTTATACAGCTCAAAGTTTCTGTAGAAGGTCTGTAAGGAATGACTATACTGCCTATGTTTACAATTGAGGCCGAATTTCTCTGGCGTCTTTTGTGTGAATCAGTTAAAATCCTAACGGTTCCAGTACTTACTTGTAAGAAAACTCTCTAATTGTGGTAAAACTCTTAAAATACGCAATTTGAGTTTCCAGAAATGATTAAAAACTTGTAAGAAACCCTTGAAATGAAAGTAAATGGATTCGTACTACATTTCCTGCCATTTTTTTACTGACAGACATTACCAGTGGAAAACTGGTAAATGACCCAAACCTGATAATATTTACAACTCCGGACACTTTAGGGAGCGCTTTCACTTGAATTTGCTTTCAAATGTTAGGAATTCATATATATACAGCTCAAAATTTCTGTAGGAAGACTGTAAGTAAGGACTTCACTGTTAATGTTTACAATTGATGCCGAACTTCTCTGGCGTCTTTTGTGTGAATCAGTTAAAATCCTAACCGTTCCAGGACTTACTTGTAACAAAACTCTCTAATTGTGGTAAAACTCTTAAAATACGCAATTAGAGTTTCCAGAAATGATTATAAACTTGTAAGAAACCCTTGAAATAAAAGTAAATGGATTCGTACTACATTTCCTGCCGTTTTTTAATCCCAGATTTTACCAGTGGAAAGCTGGTAAATGAACAAAAACTGATAATATTTACAACTCCGGACACTTTAGGGAGCGTTTTCACTTGAATTTGCTTTCAAATGTTAGGAATTCATGTTTATACAGCTCAAAGTTTCTGTAGAAGGTCTGTAAGGAATGACTATACTGCCTATGCTTACAATTGAGGCCGAACTTCTCTGGCATCTTTTGTGTGAATCAGTTAAAATCCTTACGGTTCCAGGACTTACTTGTAAGAAAACTCTCTAATTGTGGTAAAACTCTTAAAATACGCAATTTGAGTTTCCAGAAATGATTAAAAACTTGTAAGAAACCCTTGAAATAAAAGTAAATGGATTCCTACTACATTTCCTGCCGTTTTTTACTGACAGACATTACCAGTGGAAAGCTGGTAAATGACCAAAAACTGATAATATTTACAACTCCGGACACTTTAGGGAGCGTTTTCACTTGAATTTGCTTTCAAATGTTAGGAATTCATATTTATACAGCTCAAAATTTCTGTAGAAAGACTGTAAGTATGGACTTCACTGTTAATGTTTACAATTGAGGCCGAACTTCTCTGGCGTCTTTTGTGTGAATCAGTTAAAATCCTTATGATTCCAGTACTTACTTGTTACAAAACTCTCTAATTGTGGTAAAACTCTTAAAATACGCAAATAGAGTTTCCAGAAATGATTAAAAACTTGTAAGAAACCCTTGAAATAAAAGTAAATGTATTCGTACTACATTTCCTGCCGTTTTTTACTGACAGACATTACCAGCGGAAAGCTGGGAAATGACCAGAAAACTGATAATATTTACAACTCCGGACACTTTAGGGAGCGTTTTCACTTGAATTTGCTTTCAAATGTTAGGAATTCATATATATACAGCTCAAAATTTCTGTAGAAAGACTGTAAGTAAGGACTTCACTGTTAATGTTTACAATTGAGGCCGAACTTCTCTGGCGTCTCTTGTGTGAATCAGTTAAAATCCTAACCGTTCCAGTACTTACTTGTAACAAAACTCTCTAATTGTGGTAAAACTCTTAAAATACGCAATTAGAGTTTCCAGAAATGATTAAAAACTTGTAAGAAACCCTTGAAATAAAAGCAAATGGATTCGTACTACATTTCCTGCCGTTTTTTAATCCCAGACATTACCAGTGGAAAGCTGGTAAATGACCAGAAAACTGATAATATTTACCACTCCGGACACTTTATGGAGCGTTTTCACTTGAATTTGCTTTCAAATATTAGGAATTCATGTTTATACAGCTCAAAATTTCTGTAGAAAGACTGTAAGTAAGGACTTCACTGCTAATGTTTACAATGGAGGCCGAACTTCTCTGGCGTCTTTTGTGTGAATCACTTAAAATCCTTACGGTTCCATTACTTACTTGTAAGAAAACCCTCTAATTGTGGTAAAACTCTTAAAATACGCAATTAGAGTTTCCAGAAATGATTAAAAACTTGTAAGAAACCCTTGAAATAAAAGTAAATGGATTCGTACTACATTTCCTGCCGTTTTTTAATCCCAGACATTACCAGTGGAAAGCTGGTAAATGACCAGAAAACTGATAATATTTACAACTCCGGACACTTTACGGAGCGTTTTCACTTGAATTTGCTTTCAAATGTTAGGAATTCATGTTTATACAGCTCAAAGTTTCTGTAGAAGGTCTGTAAGGAATGACTATACTGCCTATGTTTACAATTGAGGCCGAACTTCTCTCGCGTCTTTTGTGTGAATCAGTTAAAATCCTAACGGTTCCAGTACTTACTTGTAAGAAAACTCTCTAATTGTGGTAAAACTCTTAAAATACGCAATTTGAGTTTCCAGAAATGATTAAAAACTTGTAAGAAACCCTTGAAATAAAAGTAAATGGATTCGTACTACATTTCCTGCCATTTTTTTACTGACAGACATTACCAGTGGAAAACTGGTAAATGACCCAAACCTGATAATATTTACAACTCCGGACACTTTAGGGAGCGTTTTCACTTGAATTTGCTTTCAAATGTTAGGAATTCATATATATACAGCTCAAAATTTTTGTAGAAAGACTGTAAGTAAGGACTTCACTGTTAATGTTTACAATTGAGGCCGAACTTCTCTGGCGTCTTTTGTGTGAATCAGTTAAAATCCTAACCGTTCCAGTACTTACTTGTAACAAAACTCTCTAATTGTGGTAAAACTCTTAAAATACGCAGTTAGAGTTTCCAGAAATGATTAAAAACTTGTAAGAAACCCTTGAAATAAAAGCAAATGGATTCGTAATACATTTCCTGCCGTTTTTTAATCCCAGACATTACCAGTGGAAAGCTGGTAAATGACCAGAAAACTGATAATATTTACAACTCCGGAAACTTTAGGGAGCGTTTTCACTTGAATTTGCTTTCAAATGTTAGGAATTCATGTTTATACAGCTCAAAGTTTCTGTAGAAGGTCTGTAAGGAATGACTATACTGCCTATGTTTACAATTGAGGCCGAACTTCTCTGGCGTCTTTTGTGTGAATCAGTTAAAATCCTTATGGTTCCAGTACTTACTTGTAAGAAAACTCTCTAATTGTGGTAAAACTCTTAAAATACGCAATTTGAGTTTCCAGAAATGATTAAAAACTTGTAAGAAACCCTTGAAATAAAAGTAAATGGATTCGTACTACATTTCCTGCCGTTTTTTACTGACAGACATTACCAGTGGAAAGCTGGTAAATGACCAGAAAACTGATAATATTTACAACTCCGGAAACTTTAGGGAGCCTTTTCACTTGAATTTGCTTTCAAATGTTAGGAATTCATGTTTATACAGCTCAAAATTTCTGTAGAAAGACTGTAAGTAAGGACTTCACTGTTAATGTTTACAATTGAGGCCGAACTTCTCTGGCGTCGTTTGTGTGAATCAGTTAAAATCCTAACGGTTCCAGTACTTACTTGTAACAAAACTCTCTAATTGTGGTAAAACTCTTAAAATACACAATTAGAGTTTCCAGAAATGATTAAAAACTTGTAAGCAACTCTTGAAATAAAAGTAAATGTATTCGTACTACATTTCCTGCCGTTTTTTACTGACAGACATTACCAGCGGAAAGCTGGGAAATGACCAGAAAACTGATAATATTTACAACTCCGGACACTTTAGGGAGCGTTTTCACTTGAATTTGCTTTCAAATATTAGGAATTCATGGTTATACAGCTCAAAATTTCTGTAGAAAGACTGTAAGTAAGGACTGCACTGCTAATGTTTACAATTGAGGCCAAATGTCTCTGGCGTCTTTTGTGTGAGTTAAAATCCTTATGGTTCCAGTACATACTTGTAACAAAACTCTCTAATTGTGGTAAAACTCTTAAAATACGCCATTAGAGTTTCCAGAAATGATTATAAACTTGTAAGAAACCCTTGAAATAAAAGTAAATGGATTCGTACTACATTTCCTGCCATTTTTTAATCCCAGACATTACCAGTGGAAAGCTGGTAAATGACCAAAAACTGATTATATTTACAACTCCGGAAAATTTAGGGAGCGTTTTCACTTGAATTAGCTTTCAAATGTTAGGAATTCATGTTTATACAGCTCAAAGTTTCTGTAGAAGGTCTGTAAGGAATGACTATACTGCCTATGTTTACAATTGAGGCCGAACTTCTCTGGCGTCTTTTCTGTGAATCAGTTAAAATCCTAACGGTTCCAGGACTTACTTGTAACAAAACTCTCTAATTGTGGTAAAACTCTTAAAATACGCAATTTGAGTTTCCAAAAATGATTAAAAACTTGTAAGAAACCCTTGAAATAAAAGTAAATGGATTCGTACTACATTTCCTGCCGTTTTTTACTGACAGACATTACCAGTGGAAAGCTGGTAAATGACCAGAAAACTGATAATATTTACAACTCCGGACACTTTAGGGAGCGTTTTCACTTGAATTTGCTTTCAAATGTTAGGAATTCATGTTTATACAGCTCAAAATTTCTGTAGAAAGACTGTAAGTAAGGACTTCACTGTTAATGTTTACAATTGAGGCCGAACTTCTCTGGCGTCTTTTGTGTGAATCAGTTAAAATCCTAACGGTTCCAGTACTTACTTGTAACAAAACTCTCTAATTGTGGTAAAACTCTTAAAATACACAATTAGAGTTTCCAGAAATGATTAAAAACTTGTAAGAAACCCTTGAAATAAAAGTAAATGTATTCGTACTACATTTCCTGCCGTTTTTTACTGACAGACATTACCAGCGGAAAGCTGGGAAATGACCAGAAAACTGATAATATTTACAACTCCGGACACTTTAGGGAGCGTTTTCACTTGAATTTGCTTTCAAATGTTAGGAATTCATGTTTATACAGCTCAAAATTTCTGTAGAAAGACTATAAGTAAGGACTTCACTGTTAATGTTTACAATTGAGGCCGAACTTCTCTGGCGTCTTTTGTGTGAATCAGTTAAAATCCTAACGGTTCCAGTACTTACTTGTAACAAAACTCTCTAATTGTGGTAAAACTCTTAAAATACACAATTAGAGTTTCCAGAAATGATTAAAAACTTGTAAGAAACCCTTGAAATAAAAGTAAATGTATTCGTACTACATTTCCTGCCGTTTTTTACTGACAGACATTACCAGCGGAAAGCTGGGAAATGACCAGAAAACTGATAATATTTACAACTCCGGACACTTTAGGGAGCGTTTTCACTTGAATTTGCTTTCAAATATTAGGAATTCATGGTTATACAGCTCAAAATTTCTGTAGAAAGACTGTAAGTAAGGACTTCACTGCGAAAGTTTACAACGGAGGTCGAACTTCTCTGGCGTCTTTTTTGTGAATCACTTAAAATCCTTACGGTTCCATTACTTACTTGTAAGAAAACTCTCTAATTTTGGTAAAACTCTTAAAATACGCAATTTGAGTTTCCAGAAACGATTAAAAACTTGTAAGAAACCCTTGAAATAAAAGTAAATGGATTCGTACTACATTTCCTGCCGTTTTTTTACTGACAGACATTACCAGTGGAAAGCTGGTAAATGACCAGAAAACTGATACTATTTACAACTCCGGACACTTTAGGGAGCGTTTTCACTTGAATTTGCTTTCAAATATTAGGAATTCATGTTTATACAGCTCAAAATTTCTGTAGAAAGACTGTAAGTAAGGACTGCACTGCTAATGTTTACAATTGAGGCCGAACTTCTCTGGCATCTTTTGTGTGAGTTAAAATCCTTATGGTTCCAGTACATACTTGTAACAAAACTCTCTAATTGTGGTAAAACTCTTAAAATACGCCATTAGAGTTTCCAGAAATGATTATAAACTTGTAAGAAACCCTTGAAATAAAAGTAAATGGATTCGTACTACATTTCCTGCCATTTTTTAATCCCAGACATTACCAGTGGAAAGCTGGTAAATGACCAAAAACTGATTATATTTACAACTCCGGAAACTTTAGGGAGCGTTTTCACTTGAATTAGCTTTTAAATGTTAGGAATTCATGTTTATACAGCTCAAAGTTTCTGTAGAAGGTCTGTAAGGAATGACTATACTGCCTATGTTTACAATTGAGGCCGAACTTCTCTGGCGTCTTTTGTGTGAATCAGTTAAAATCCTAACGGTTCCAGTACTTACTTGTAACAAAACTCTCTAATTGTGGTAAAACTCTTAAAATACACAATTAGAGTTTCCAGAAATGATTAAAAACTTGTAAGAAACCCTTGAAATAAAAGTAAATGTATTCGTACTACATTTCCTGCCGTTTTTTACTGACAGACATTACCAGCGGAAAGCTGGGAAATGACCAGAAAACTGATAATATTTACAACTCCGGACACTTTAGGGAGCGTTTTCACTTGAATTTGCTTTCAAATATTAGGAATTCATGGTTATACAGCTCAAAATTTCTGTAGAAAGACTGTAAGTAAGGACTTCACTGCGAAAGTTTACAACGGAGGTCGAACTTCTCTGGCGTCTTTTTTGTGAATCACTTAAAATCCTTACGGTTCCATTACTTACTTGTAAGAAAACTCTCTAATTTTGGTAAAACTCTTAAAATACGCAATTTGAGTTTCCAGAAACGATTAAAAACTTGTAAGAAACCCTTGAAATAAAAGTAAATGGATTCGTACTACATTTCCTGCCGTTTTTTTACTGACAGACATTACCAGTGGAAAGCTGGTAAATGACCAGAAAACTGATACTATTTACAACTCCGGACACTTTAGGGAGCGTTTTCACTTGAATTTGCTTTCAAATGTTAGGAATTCATATATATACAGCTCAAAATTTTTGTAGAAAGACTGTAAGTAAGGACTTCACTGTTAATGTTTACAATTGAGGCCGAACTTCTCTGGCGTCTTTTGTGTGAATCAGTTAAAATCCTAACCGTTCCAGTACTTACTTGTAACAAAACTCTCTAATTGTGGTAAAACTCTTAAAATACGCAGTTAGAGTTTCCAGAAATGATTAAAAACTTGTAAGAAACCCTTGAAATAAAAGCAAATGGATTCGTAATACATTTCCTGCCGTTTTTTAATCCCAGACATTACCAGTGGAAAGCTGGTAAATGACCAGAAAACTGATAATATTTACAACTCCGGAAACTTTAGGGAGCGTTTTCACTTGAATTTGCTTTCAAATGTTAGGAATTCATGTTTATACAGCTCAAAGTTTCTGTAGAAGGTCTGTAAGGAATGACTATACTGCCTATGTTTACAATTGAGGCCGAACTTCTCTGGCGTCTTTTGTGTGAATCAGTTAAAATCCTTATGGTTCCAGTACTTACTTGTAAGAAAACTCTCTAATTGTGGTAAAACTCTTAAAATACGCAATTTGAGTTTCCAGAAATGATTAAAAACTTGTAAGAAACCCTTGAAATAAAAGTAAATGGATTCGTACTACATTTCCTGCCGTTTTTTACTGACAGACATTACCAGTGGAAAGCTGGTAAATGACCAGAAAACTGATAATATTTACAACTCCGGAAACTTTAGGGAGCCTTTTCACTTGAATTTGCTTTCAAATGTTAGGAATTCATGTTTATACAGCTCAAAATTTCTGTAGAAAGACTGTAAGTAAGGACTTCACTGTTAATGTTTACAATTGAGGCCGAACTTCTCTGGCGTCGTTTGTGTGAATCAGTTAAAATCCTAACGGTTCCAGTACTTACTTGTAACAAAACTCTCTAATTGTGGTAAAACTCTTAAAATACACAATTAGAGTTTCCAGAAATGATTAAAAACTTGTAAGCAACTCTTGAAATAAAAGTAAATGTATTCGTACTACATTTCCTGCCGTTTTTTACTGACAGACATTACCAGCGGAAAGCTGGGAAATGACCAGAAAACTGATAATATTTACAACTCCGGACACTTTAGGGAGCGTTTTCACTTGAATTTGCTTTCAAATATTAGGAATTCATGGTTATACAGCTCAAAATTTCTGTAGAAAGACTGTAAGTAAGGACTGCACTGCTAATGTTTACAATTGAGGCCAAATGTCTCTGGCGTCTTTTGTGTGAGTTAAAATCCTTATGGTTCCAGTACATACTTGTAACAAAACTCTCTAATTGTGGTAAAACTCTTAAAATACGCCATTAGAGTTTCCAGAAATGATTATAAACTTGTAAGAAACCCTTGAAATAAAAGTAAATGGATTCGTACTACATTTCCTGCCATTTTTTAATCCCAGACATTACCAGTGGAAAGCTGGTAAATGACCAAAAACTGATTATATTTACAACTCCGGAAAATTTAGGGAGCGTTTTCACTTGAATTAGCTTTCAAATGTTAGGAATTCATGTTTATACAGCTCAAAGTTTCTGTAGAAGGTCTGTAAGGAATGACTATACTGCCTATGTTTACAATTGAGGCCGAACTTCTCTGGCGTCTTTTCTGTGAATCAGTTAAAATCCTAACGGTTCCAGGACTTACTTGTAACAAAACTCTCTAATTGTGGTAAAACTCTTAAAATACGCAATTTGAGTTTCCAAAAATGATTAAAAACTTGTAAGAAACCCTTGAAATAAAAGTAAATGGATTCGTACTACATTTCCTGCCGTTTTTTACTGACAGACATTACCAGTGGAAAGCTGGTAAATGACCAGAAAACTGATAATATTTACAACTCCGGACACTTTAGGGAGCGTTTTCACTTGAATTTGCTTTCAAATGTTAGGAATTCATGTTTATACAGCTCAAAATTTGTGTAGAAAGACTGTAAGTAAGGACTTCACTGTTAATGTTTACAATTGAGGCCGAACTTCTCTGGCGTCTTTTGTGTGAATCAGTTAAAATCCTAACGGTTCCAGTACTTACTTGTAACAAAACTCTCTAATTGTGGTAAAACTCTTAAAATACACAATTAGAGTTTCCAGAAATGATTAAAAACTTGTAAGAAACCCTTGAAATAAAAGTAAATGTATTCGTACTACATTTCCTGCCGTTTTTTACTGACAGACATTACCAGCGGAAAGCTGGGAAATGACCAGAAAACTGATAATATTTACAACTCCGGACACTTTAGGGAGCGTTTTCACTTGAATTTGCTTTCAAATGTTAGGAATTCATGTTTATACAGCTCAAAATTTCTGTAGAAAGACTATAAGTAAGGACTTCACTGTTAATGTTTACAATTGAGGCCGAACTTCTCTGGCGTCTTTTGTGTGAATCAGTTAAAATCCTAACGGTTCCAGTACTTACTTGTAACAAAACTCTCTAATTGTGGTAAAACTCTTAAAATACACAATTAGAGTTTCCAGAAATGATTAAAAACTTGTAAGAAACCCTTGAAATAAAAGTAAATGTATTCGTACTACATTTCCTGCCGTTTTTTACTGACAGACATTACCAGCGGAAAGCTGGGAAATGACCAGAAAACTGATAATATTTACAACTCCGGACACTTTAGGGAGCGTTTTCACTTGAATTTGCTTTCAAATATTAGGAATTCATGGTTATACAGCTCAAAATTTCTGTAGAAAGACTGTAAGTAAGGACTTCATTGCGAAAGTTTACAACGGAGGTCGAACTTCTCTGGCGTCTTTTTTGTGAATCACTTAAAATCCTTACGGTTCCATTACTTACTTGTAAGAAAACTCTCTAATTTTGGTAAAACTCTTAAAATACGCAATTTGAGTTTCCAGAAACGATTAAAAACTTGTAAGAAACCCTTGAAATAAAAGTAAATGGATTCGTACTACATTTCCTGCCGTTTTTTTACTGACAGACATTACCAGTGGAAAGCTGGTAAATGACCAGAAAACTGATACTATTTACAACTCCGGACACTTTAGGGAGCGTTTTCACTTGAATTTGCTTTCAAATATTAGGAATTCATGTTTATACAGCTCAAAATTTCTGTAGAAAGACTGTAAGTAAGGACTGCACTGCTAATGTTTACAATTGAGGCCGAACTTCTCTGGCATCTTTTGTGTGAGTTAAAATCCTTATGGTTCCAGTACATACTTGTAACAAAACTCTCTAATTGTGGTAAAACTCTTAAAATACGCCATTAGAGTTTCCAGAAATGATTATAAACTTGTAAGAAACCCTTGAAATAAAAGTAAATGGATTCGTACTACATTTCCTGCCATTTTTTAATCCCAGACATTACCAGTGGAAAGCTGGTAAATGACCAAAAACTGATTATATTTACAACTCCGGAAACTTTAGGGAGCGTTTTCACTTGAATTAGCTTTTAAATGTTAGGAATTCATGTTTATACAGCTCAAAGTTTCTGTAGAAGGTCTGTAAGGAATGACTATACTGCCTATGTTTACAATTGAGGCCGAACTTCTCTGGCGTCTTTTGTGTGAATCAGTTAAAATCCTAACGGTTCCAGTACTTACTTGTAACAAAACTCTCTAATTGTGGTAAAACTCTTAAAATACACAATTAGAGTTTCCAGAAATGATTAAAAACTTGTAAGAAACCCTTGAAATAAAAGTAAATGTATTCGTACTACATTTCCTGCCGTTTTTTACTGACAGACATTACCAGCGGAAAGCTGGGAAATGACCAGAAAACTGATAATATTTACAACTCCGGACACTTTAGGGAGCGTTTTCACTTGAATTTGCTTTCAAATATTAGGAATTCATGGTTATACAGCTCAAAATTTCTGTAGAAAGACTGTAAGTAAGGACTTCACTGCGAAAGTTTACAACGGAGGTCGAACTTCTCTGGCGTCTTTTTTGTGAATCACTTAAAATCCTTACGGTTCCATTACTTACTTGTAAGAAAACTCTCTAATTTTGGTAAAACTCTTAAAATACGCAATTTGAGTTTCCAGAAACGATTAAAAACTTGTAAGAAACCCTTGAAATAAAAGTAAATGGATTCGTACTACATTTCCTGCCGTTTTTTTACTGACAGACATTACCAGTGGAAAGCTGGTAAATGACCAAAAACTGATAATATTTACAACTCCGGACACTTTAGGGAGCGTTTTCACTTGAATTTGCTTTCAAATGTTAGGAATTCATATTTATACAGCTCAAAATTTCTGTAGAAAGACTGTAAGTATGGACTTCACTGTTAATGTTTACAATTGAGGCCGAACTTCTCTGGCGTCTTTTGTGTGAATCAGTTAAAATCCTTATGATTCCAGTACTTACTTGTTACAAAACTCTCTAATTGTGGTAAAACTCTTAAAATACGCAAATAGAGTTTCCAGAAATGATTAAAAACTTGTAAGAAACCCTTGAAATAAAAGTAAATGTATTCGTACTACATTTCCTGCCGTTTTTTACTGACAGACATTACCAGCGGAAAGCTGGGAAATGACCAGAAAACTGATAATATTTACAACTCCGGACACTTTAGGGAGCGTTTTCACTTGAATTTGCTTTCAAATGTTAGGAATTCATATATATACAGCTCAAAATTTCTGTAGAAAGACTGTAAGTAAGGACTTCACTGTTAATGTTTACAATTGAGGCCGAACTTCTCTGGCGTCTCTTGTGTGAATCAGTTAAAATCCTAACCGTTCCAGTACTTACTTGTAACAAAACTCTCTAATTGTGGTAAAACTCTTAAAATACGCAATTAGAGTTTCCAGAAATGATTAAAAACTTGTAAGAAACCCTTGAAATAAAAGCAAATGGATTCGTACTACATTTCCTGCCGTTTTTTAATCCCAGACATTACCAGTGGAAAGCTGGTAAATGACCAGAAAACTGATAATATTTACCACTCCGGACACTTTATGGAGCGTTTTCACTTGAATTTGCTTTCAAATATTAGGAATTCATGTTTATACAGCTCAAAATTTCTGTAGAAAGACTGTAAGTAAGGACTTCACTGCTAATGTTTACAATGGAGGCCGAACTTCTCTGGCGTCTTTTGTGTGAATCACTTAAAATCCTTACGGTTCCATTACTTACTTGTAAGAAAACACTCTAATTGTGGTAAAACTCTTAAAATACGCAATTAGAGTTTCCAGAAATGATTAAAAACTTGTAAGAAACCCTTGAAATAAAATTAAATGGATTCGTACTACATTTCCTGCCGTTTTTTAATCCCAGACATTACCAGTGGAAAGCTGGTAAATGACCAGAAAACTGATAATATTTACAACTCCGGAACCTTTAGGGAGCGTTTTCACTTGAATTTGCTTTCAAATGTTAGGAATTCATGTTTATACAGCTCAAAGTTTCTGTAGAAGGTCTGTAAGGAATGACTATACTGCCTATGTTTACAATTGAGGCCGAACTTCTCTGGCGTCTTTTGTGTGAATCAGTTAAAATCCTTATGGTTCCAGTACTTACTTGTAAGAAAACTCTCTAATTGTGGTAAAACTCTTAAAATACGCAATTTGAGTTTCAAAAATGATTAAAAACTTGTAAGAAACCCTTGAAATAAAAGTAAATGGATTCGTACTACATTTCCTGCCGTTTTTTACTGACAGACATTACCAGTGGAAAGCTGGTAAATGACCAGAAAACTGATAATATTTACAACTCCGGACACTTTAGGGAGCGTTTTCACTTGAATTTGCTTTCAAATGTTAGGAATTCATGTTTATACAGCTCAAAATTTCTGTAGAAAGACTGTAAGTAAGGACTTCACTGTTAATGTTTACAATTGAGGCCGAACTTCTCTGGCGTCTTTTGTGTGAATCAGTTAAAATCCTAACGGTTCCAGTACTTACTTGTAACAAAACTCTCTAATTGTGGTAAAACTCTTAAAATACACAATTAGAGTTTCCAGAAATGATTAAAAACTTGTAAGAAACCCTTGAAATAAAAGTAAATGGATTCGTACTACATTTCCTGCCGTTTTTTACTGACAGACATTACCAGCGGAAAGCTGGGAAATGACCAGAAAACTGATAATATTTACAACTCCGGACACTTTAGGGAGCGTTTTCACTTGAATTTGCTTTCAAATATTAGGAATTCATGGTTATACAGCTCAAAATTTCTGTAGAAAGACTGTAAGTAAGGACTGCACTGCTAATGTTTACAATTGAGGCCAAATGTCTCTGGCGTCTTTTGTGTGAGTTAAAATCCTTATGGTTCCAGTACATACTTGTAACAAAACTCTCTAATTGTGGTAAAACTCTTAAAATACGCCATTAGAGTTTCCAGAAATGATTATAAACTTGTAAGAAACCCTTGAAATAAAAGTAAATGGATTCGTACTACATTTCCTGCCATTTTTTAATCCCAGACATTACCAGTGGAAAGCTGGTAAATGACCAAAAACTGATTATATTTACAACTCCGGAAAATTTAGGGAGCGTTTTCACTTGAATTAGCTTTCAAATGTTAGGAATTCATGTTTATACAGCTCAAAGTTTCTGTAGAAGGTCTGTAAGGAATGACTATACTGCCTATGTTTACAATTGAGGCCGAACTTCTCTGGCGTCTTTTCTGTGAATCAGTTAAAATCCTAACGGTTCCAGGACTTACTTGTAACAAAACTCTCTAATTGTGGTAAAACTCTTAAAATACGCAATTTGAGTTTCCAAAAATGATTAAAAACTTGTAAGAAACCCTTGAAATAAAAGTAAATGGATTCGTACTACATTTCCTGCCGTTTTTTACTGACAGACATTACCAGTGGAAAGCTGGTAAATGACCAGAAAACTGATAATATTTACAACTCCGGACACTTTAGGGAGCGTTTTCACTTGAATTTGCTTTCAAATGTTAGGAATTCATGTTTATACAGCTCAAAATTTGTGTAGAAAGACTGTAAGTAAGGACTTCACTGTTAATGTTTACAATTGAGGCCGAACTTCTCTGGCGTCTTTTGTGTGAATCAGTTAAAATCCTAACGGTTCCAGTACTTACTTGTAACAAAACTCTCTAATTGTGGTAAAACTCTTAAAATACACAATTAGAGTTTCCAGAAATGATTAAAAACTTGTAAGAAACCCTTGAAATAAAAGTAAATGTATTCGTACTACATTTCCTGCCGTTTTTTACTGACAGACATTACCAGCGGAAAGCTGGGAAATGACCAGAAAACTGATAATATTTACAACTCCGGACACTTTAGGGAGCGTTTTCACTTGAATTTGCTTTCAAATGTTAGGAATTCATGTTTATACAGCTCAAAATTTCTGTAGAAAGACTATAAGTAAGGACTTCACTGTTAATGTTTACAATTGAGGCCGAACTTCTCTGGCGTCTTTTGTGTGAATCAGTTAAAATCCTAACGGTTCCAGTACTTACTTGTAACAAAACTCTCTAATTGTGGTAAAACTCTTAAAATACACAATTAGAGTTTCCAGAAATGATTAAAAACTTGTAAGAAACCCTTGAAATAAAAGTAAATGTATTCGTACTACATTTCCTGCCGTTTTTTACTGACAGACATTACCAGCGGAAAGCTGGGAAATGACCAGAAAACTGATAATATTTACAACTCCGGACACTTTAGGGAGCGTTTTCACTTGAATTTGCTTTCAAATATTAGGAATTCATGGTTATACAGCTCAAAATTTCTGTAGAAAGACTGTAAGTAAGGACTTCACTGCGAAAGTTTACAACGGAGGTCGAACTTCTCTGGCGTCTTTTTTGTGAATCACTTAAAATCCTTACGGTTCCATTACTTACTTGTAAGAAAACTCTCTAATTTTGGTAAAACTCTTAAAATACGCAATTTGAGTTTCCAGAAACGATTAAAAACTTGTAAGAAACCCTTGAAATAAAAGTAAATGGATTCGTACTACATTTCCTGCCGTTTTTTTACTGACAGACATTACCAGTGGAAAGCTGGTAAATGACCAGAAAACTGATACTATTTACAACTCCGGACACTTTAGGGAGCGTTTTCACTTGAATTTGCTTTCAAATATTAGGAATTCAGGTTTATACAGCTCAAAATTTCTGTAGAAAGACTGTAAGTAAGGACTGCACTGCTAATGTTTACAATTGAGGCCGAACTTCTCTGGCATCTTTTGTGTGAGTTAAAATCCTTATGGTTCCAGTACATACTTGTAACAAAACTCTCTAATTGTGGTAAAACTCTTAAAATACGCCATTAGAGTTTCCAGAAATGATTATAAACTTGTAAGAAACCCTTGAAATAAAAGTAAATGGATTCGTACTACATTTCCTGCCATTTTTTAATCCCAGACATTACCAGTGGAAAGCTGGTAAATGACCAAAAACTGATTATATTTACAACTCCGGAAACTTTAGGGAGCGTTTTCACTTGAATTTGCTTTCAAATGTTAGGAATTCATGTTTATACAGCTCAAAGTTTCTGTAGAAGGTCTGTAAGGAATGACTATACTGCCTATGCTTACAATTGAGGCCGAACTTCTCTGGCATCTTTTGTGTGAATCAGTTAAAATCCTTACGGTTCCAGGACTTACTTGTAAGAAAACTCTCTAATTGTGGTAAAACTCTTAAAATACGCAATTTGAGTTTCCAGAAATGATTAAAAACTTGTAAGAAACCCTTGAAATAAAAGTAAATGGATTCCTACTACATTTCCTGCCATTTTTTAATCCCAGACATTACCAGTGGAAAGCTGGTAAATGACCAAAAACTGATAATATTTACAACTCCGGACACTTTAGGGAGCGTTTTCACTTGAATTTGCTTTCAAATGTTAGGAATTCATATTTATACAGCTCAAAATTTCTGTAGAAAGACTGTAAGTATGGACTTCACTGTTAATGTTTACAATTGAGGCCGAACTTCTCTGGCGTCTTTTGTGTGAATCAGTTAAAATCCTTATGATTCCAGTACTTACTTGTTACAAAACTCTCTAATTGTGGTAAAACTCTTAAAATACGCAAATAGAGTTTCCAGAAATGATTAAAAACTTGTAAGAAACCCTTGAAATAAAAGTAAATGTATTCGTACTACATTTCCTGCCGTTTTTTACTGACAGACATTACCAGCGGAAAGCTGGGAAATGACCAGAAAACTGATAATATTTACAACTCCGGACACTTTAGGGAGCGTTTTCACTTGAATTTGCTTTCAAATGTTAGGAATTCATATATATACAGCTCAAAATTTCTGTAGAAAGACTGTAAGTAAGGACTTCACTGTTAATGTTTACAATTGAGGCCGAACTTCTCTGGCGTCTCTTGTGTGAATCAGTTAAAATCCTAACCGTTCCAGTACTTACTTGTAACAAAACTCTCTAATTGTGGTAAAACTCTTAAAATACGCAATTAGAGTTTCCAGAAATGATTAAAAACTTGTAAGAAACCCTTGAAATAAAAGTAAATGTATTCGTACTACATTTCCTGCCGTTTTTTACTGACAGACATTACCAGCGGAAAGCTGGGAAATGACCAGAAAACTGATAATATTTACAACTCCGGACACTTTAGGGAGCGTTTTCACTTGAATTTGCTTTCAAATATTAGGAATTCATGGTTATACAGCTCAAAATTTCTGTAGAAAGACTGTAAGTAAGGACTTCACTGCGAAAGTTTACAACGGAGGTCGAACTTCTCTGGCGTCTTTTTTGTGAATCACTTAAAATCCTTACGGTTCCATTACTTACTTGTAAGAAAACTCTCTAATTTTGGTAAAACTCTTAAAATACGCAATTTGAGTTTCCAGAAACGATTAAAAACTTGTAAGAAACCCTTGAAATAAAAGTAAATGGATTCGTACTACATTTCCTGCCGTTTTTTTACTGACAGACATTACCAGTGGAAAGCTGGTAAATGACCAGAAAACTGATACTATTTACAACTCCGGACACTTTAGGGAGCGTTTTCACTTGAATTTGCTTTCAAATATTAGGAATTCATGTTTATACAGCTCAAAATTTCTGTAGAAAGACTGTAAGTAAGGACTGCACTGCTAATGTTTACAATTGAGGCCGAACTTCTCTGGCATCTTTTGTGTGAGTTAAAATCCTTATGGTTCCAGTACATACTTGTAACAAAACTCTCTAATTGTGGTAAAACTCTTAAAATACACAATTAGAGTTTCCAGAAATGATTAAAAACTTGTAAGAAACCCTTGAAATAAAAGTAAATGTATTCGTACTACATTTCCTGCCGTTTTTTACTGACAGACATTACCAGCGGAAAGCTGGGAAATGACCAGAAAACTGATAATATTTACAACTCCGGACACTTTAGGGAGCGTTTTCACTTGAATTTGCTTTCAAATATTAGGAATTCATGGTTATACAGCTCAAAATTTCTGTAGAAAGACTGTAAGTAAGGACTTCACTGCGAAAGTTTACAACGGAGGTCGAACTTCTCTGGCGTCTTTTTTGTGAATCACTTAAAATCCTTACGGTTCCATTACTTACTTGTAAGAAAACTCTCTAATTTTGGTAAAACTCTTAAAATACGCAATTTGAGTTTCCAGAAACGATTAAAAACTTGTAAGAAACCCTTGAAATAAAAGTAAATGGATTCGTACTACATTTCCTGCCGTTTTTTTACTGACAGACATTACCAGTGGAAAGCTGGTAAATGACCAGAAAACTGATACTATTTACAACTCCGGACACTTTAGGGAGCGTTTTCACTTGAATTTGCTTTCAAATATTAGGAATTCAGGTTTATACAGCTCAAAATTTGTGTAGAAAGACTGTAAGTAAGGACTGCACTGCTAATGTTTACAATTGAGGCCGAACTTCTCTGGCATCTTTTGTGTGAGTTAAAATCCTTATGGTTCCAGTACATACTTGTAACAAAACTCTCTAATTGTGGTAAAACTCTTAAAATACGCCATTAGAGTTTCCAGAAATGATTATAAACTTGTAAGAAACCCTTGAAATAAAAGTAAATGGATTCGTACTACATTTCCTGCCATTTTTTAATCCCAGACATTACCAGTGGAAAGCTGGTAAATGACCAAAAACTAATTATATTTACAACTCCGGAAACTTTAGGGAGCGTTTTCACTTGAATTAGCTTTTAAATGTTAGGAATTCATGTTTATACAGCTCAAAGTTTCTGTAGAAGGTCTGTAAGGAATGACTATACTGCCTATGTTTACAATTGAGGCCGAACTTCTCTGGCGTCTTTTGTGTGAATCAGTTAAAATCCTAACGGTTCCAGTACTTACTTGTAACAAAACTCTCTAATTGTGGTAAAACTCTTAAAATACACAATTAGAGTTTCCAGAAATGATTAAAAACTTGTAAGAAACCCTTGAAATAAAAGTAAATGTATTCGTACTACATTTCCTGCCGTTTTTTACTGACAGACATTACCAGCGGAAAGCTGGGAAATGACCAGAAAACTGATAATATTTACAACTCCGGACACTTTAGGGAGCGTTTTCACTTGAATTTGCTTTCAAATATTAGGAATTCATGGTTATACAGCTCAAAATTTCTGTAGAAAGACTGTAAGTAAGGACTTCACTGCGAAAGTTTACAACGGAGGTCGAACTTCTCTGGCGTCTTTTTTGTGAATCACTTAAAATCCTTACGGTTCCATTACTTACTTGTAAGAAAACTCTCTAATTTTGGTAAAACTCTTAAAATACGCAATTTGAGTTTCCAGAAACGATTAAAAACTTGTAAGAAACCCTTGAAATAAAAGTAAATGGATTCGTACTACATTTCCTGCCGTTTTTTTACTGACAGACATTACCAGTGGAAAGCTGGTAAATGACCAGAAAACTGATACTATTTACAACTCCGGACACTTTAGGGAGCGTTTTCACTTGAATTTGCTTTCAAATATTAGGAATTCATGTTTATACAGCTCAAAATTTCTGTAGAAAGACTGTAAGTAAGGACTGCACTGCTAATGTTTACAATTGAGGCCGAACTTCTCTGGCATCTTTTGTGTGAGTTAAAATCCTTATGGTTCCAGTACATACTTGTAACAAAACTCTCTAATTGTGGTAAAACTCTTAAAATACGCCATTAGAGTTTCCAGAAATGATTATAAACTTGTAAGAAACCCTTGAAATAAAAGTAAATGGATTCGTACTACATTTCCTGCCATTTTTTAATCCCAGACATTACCAGTGGAAAGCTGGTAAATGACCAAAAACTGATTATATTTACAACTCCGGAAACTTTAGGGAGCGTTTTCACTTCAATTAGCTTTTAAATGTTAGGAATTCATGTTTATACAGCTCAAAGTTTCTGTAGAAGGTCTGTAAGGAATGACTATACTTCCTATGTTTACAATTGAGGCCGAATTTCTCTGGCGTCTTTTGTGTGAATCAGTTAAAATCCTAACGGTTCCAGTACTTACTTGTAAGAAAACTCTCTAATTGTGGTAAAACAATTAAAATACGCAATTTGAGTTTCCAGAAATGATTAAAAACTTGTAAGAAACCCTTGAAATGAAAGTAAATGGATTCGTACTACATTTCCTGCCATTTTTTTACTGACAGACATTACCAGTGGAAAACTGGTAAATGTCCCAAACCTGATAATATTTACAACTCCGGACACTTTAGGGAGCGCTTTCACTTGAATTTGCTTTCAAATGTTAGGAATTCATATATATACAGCTCAAAATTTCTGTAGGAAGACTGTAAGTAAGGACTTCACTGTTAATGTTTACAATTGATGCCGAACTTCTCTGGCGTCTTTTGTGTGAATCAGTTAAAATCCTAACCGTTCCAGGACTTACTTGTAACAAAACTCTCTAATTGTGGTAAAACTCTTAAAATACGCAATTAGAGTTTCCAGAAATGATTATAAACTTGTAAGAAACCCTTGAAATAAAAGTAAATGGATTCGTACTACATTTCCTGCCGTTTTTTAATCCCAGATTTTACCAGTGGAAAGCTGGTAAATGAACAAAAACTGATAATATTTACAACTCCGGACACTTTAGGGAGCGTTTTCACTTGAATTTGCTTTCAAATGTTAGGAATTCATGTTTATACAGCTCAAAGTTTCTGTAGAAGGTCTGTAAGGAATGACTATACTGCCTATGCTTACAATTGAGGCCGAACTTCTCTGGCATCTTTTGTGTGAATCAGTTAAAATCCTTACGGTTCCAGGACTTACTTGTAAGAAAACTCTCTAATTGTGGTAAAACTCTTAAAATACGCAATTTGAGTTTCCAGAAATGATTAAAAACTTGTAAGAAACCCTTGAAATAAAAGTAAATGGATTCCTACTACATTTCCTGCCATTTTTTAATCCCAGACATTACCAGTGGAAAGCTGGTAAATGACCAAAAACTGATAATATTTACAACTCCGGACACTTTAGGGAGCGTTTTCACTTGAATTTGCTTTCAAATGTTAGGAATTCATATTTATACAGCTCAAAATTTCTGTAGAAAGACTGTAAGTATGGACTTCACTGTTAATGTTTACAATTGAGGCCGAACTTCTCTGGCGTCTTTTGTGTGAATCAGTTAAAATCCTTATGATTCCAGTACTTACTTGTTACAAAACTCTCTAATTGTGGTAAAACTCTTAAAATACGCAAATAGAGTTTCCAGAAATGATTAAAAACTTGTAAGAAACCCTTGAAATAAAAGTAAATGTATTCGTACTACATTTCCTGCCGTTTTTTACTGACAGACATTACCAGCGGAAAGCTGGGAAATGACCAGAAAACTGATAATATTTACAACTCCGGACACTTTAGGGAGCGTTTTCAATTGAATTTGCTTTCAAATGTTAGGAATTCATATATATACAGCTCAAAATTTCTGTAGAAAGACTGTAAGTAAGGACTTCACTGTTAATGTTTACAATTGAGGCCGAACTTCTCTGGCGTCTCTTGTGTGAATCAGTTAAAATCCTAACCGTTCCAGTACTTACTTGTAACAAAACTCTCTAATTGTGGTAAAACTCTTAAAATACGCAATTAGAGTTTCCAGAAATGATTAAAAACTTGTAAGAAACCCTTGAAATAAAAGTAAATGTATTCGTACTACATTTCCTGCCGTTTTTTACTGACAGACATTACCAGCGGAAAGCTGGGAAATGACCAGAAAACTGATAATATTTACAACTCCGGACACTTTAGGGAGCGTTTTCACTTGAATTTGCTTTCAAATATTAGGAATTCATGGTTATACAGCTCAAAATTTCTGTAGAAAGACTGTAAGTAAGGACTTCACTGCGAAAGTTTACAACGGAGGTCGAACTTCTCTGGCGTCTTTTTTGTGAATCACTTAAAATCCTTACGGTTCCATTACTTACTTGTAAGAAAACTCTCTAATTTTGGTAAAACTCTTAAAATACGCAATTTGAGTTTCCAGAAACGATTAAAAACTTGTAAGAAACCCTTGAAATAAAAGTAAATGGATTCGTACTACATTTCCTGCCGTTTTTTTACTGACAGACATTACCAGTGGAAAGCTGGTAAATGACCAGAAAACTGATACTATTTACAACTCCGGACACTTTAGGGAGCGTTTTCACTTGAATTTGCTTTCAAATATTAGGAATTCATGTTTATACAGCTCAAAATTTCTGTAGAAAGACTGTAAGTAAGGACTGCACTGCTAATGTTTACAATTGAGGCCGAACTTCTCTGGCATCTTTTGTGTGAGTTAAAATCCTTATGGTTCCAGTACATACTTGTAACAAAACTCTCTAATTGTGGTAAAACTCTTAAAATACACAATTAGAGTTTCCAGAAATGATTAAAAACTTGTAAGAAACCCTTGAAATAAAAGTAAATGTATTCGTACTACATTTCCTGCCGTTTTTTACTGACAGACATTACCAGCGGAAAGCTGGGAAATGACCAGAAAACTGATAATATTTACAACTCCGGACACTTTAGGGAGCGTTTTCACTTGAATTTGCTTTCAAATATTAGGAATTCATGGTTATACAGCTCAAAATTTCTGTAGAAAGACTGTAAGTAAGGACTTCACTGCGAAAGTTTACAACGGAGGTCGAACTTCTCTGGCGTCTTTTTTGTGAATCACTTAAAATCCTTACGGTTCCATTACTTACTTGTAAGAAAACTCTCTAATTTTGGTAAAACTCTTAAAATACGCAATTTGAGTTTCCAGAAACGATTAAAAACTTGTAAGAAACCCTTGAAATAAAAGTAAATGGATTCGTACTACATTTCCTGCCGTTTTTTTACTGACAGACATTACCAGTGGAAAGCTGGTAAATGACCAGAAAACTGATACTATTTACAACTCCGGACACTTTAGGGAGCGTTTTCACTTGAATTTGCTTTCAAATATTAGGAATTCAGGTTTATACAGCTCAAAATTTCTGTAGAAAGACTGTAAGTAAGGACTGCACTGCTAATGTTTACAATTGAGGCCGAACTTCTCTGGCATCTTTTGTGTGAGTTAAAATCCTTATGGTTCCAGTACATACTTGTAACAAAACTCTCTAATTGTGGTAAAACTCTTAAAATACGCCATTAGAGTTTCCAGAAATGATTATAAACTTGTAAGAAACCCTTGAAATAAAAGTAAATGGATTCGTACTACATTTCCTGCCATTTTTTAATCCCAGACATTACCAGTGGAAAGCTGGTAAATGACCAAAAACTGATTATATTTACAACTCCGGAAACTTTAGGGAGCGTTTTCACTTGAATTAGCTTTTAAATGTTAGGAATTCATGTTTATACAGCTCAAAGTTTCTGTAGAAGGTCTGTAAGGAATGACTATACTGCCTATGTTTACAATTGAGGCCGAACTTCTCTGGCGTCTTTTGTGTGAATCAGTTAAAATCCTAACGGTTCCAGTACTTACTTGTAACAAAACTCTCTAATTGTGGTAAAACTCTTAAAATACACAATTAGAGTTTCCAGAAATGATTAAAAACTTGTAAGAAACCCTTGAAATAAAAGTAAATGTATTCGTACTACATTTCCTGCCGTTTTTTACTGACAGACATTACCAGCGGAAAGCTGGGAAATGACCAGAAAACTGATAATATTTACAACTCCGGACACTTTAGGGAGCGTTTTCACTTGAATTTGCTTTCAAATATTAGGAATTCATGGTTATACAGCTCAAAATTTCTGTAGAAAGACTGTAAGTAAGGACTTCACTGCGAAAGTTTACAACGGAGGTCGAACTTCTCTGGCGTCTTTTTTGTGAATCACTTAAAATCCTTACGGTTCCATTACTTACTTGTAAGAAAACTCTCTAATTTTGGTAAAACTCTTAAAATACGCAATTTGAGTTTCCAGAAACGATTAAAAACTTGTAAGAAACCCTTGAAATAAAAGTAAATGGATTCGTACTACATTTCCTGCCGTTTTTTTACTGACAGACATTACCAGTGGAAAGCTGGTAAATGACCAGAAAACTGATACTATTTACAACTCCGGACACTTTAGGGAGCGTTTTCACTTGAATTTGCTTTCAAATATTAGGAATTCATGTTTATACAGCTCAAAATTTCTGTAGAAAGACTGTAAGTAAGGACTGCACTGCTAATGTTTACAATTGAGGCCGAACTTCTCTGGCATCTTTTGTGTGAGTTAAAATCCTTATGGTTCCAGTACATACTTGTAACAAAACTCTCTAATTGTGGTAAAACTCTTAAAATACGCCATTAGAGTTTCCAGAAATGATTATAAACTTGTAAGAAACCCTTGAAATAAAAGTAAATGGATTCGTACTACATTTCCTGCCATTTTTTAATCCCAGACATTACCAGTGGAAAGCTGGTAAATGACCAAAAACTGATTATATTTACAACTCCGGAAACTTTAGGGAGCGTTTTCACTTCAATTAGCTTTTAAATGTTAGGAATTCATGTTTATACAGCTCAAAGTTTCTGTAGAAGGTCTGTAAGGAATGACTATACTTCCTATGTTTACAATTGAGGCCGATTTTCTCTGGCGTCTTTTGTGTGAATCAGTTAAAATCCTAACGGTTCCAGTACTTACTTGTAAGAAAACTCTCTAATTGTGGTAAAACAATTAAAATACGCAATTTGAGTTTCCAGAAATGATTAAAAACTTGTAAGAAACCCTTGAAATGAAAGTAAATGGATTCGTACTACATTTCCTGCCATTTTTTTACTGACAGACATTACCAGTGGAAAACTGGTAAATGTCCCAAACCTGATAATATTTACAACTCCGGACACTTTAGGGAGCGCTTTCACTTGAATTTGTTTTCAAATGTTAGGAATTCATATATATACAGCTCAAAATTTCTGTAGGAAGACTGTAAGTAAGGACTTCACTGTTAATGTTTACAATTGATGCCGAACTTCTCTGGCGTCTTTTGTGTGAATCAGTTAAAATCCTAACCGTTCCAGGACTTACTTGTAACAAAACTCTCTAATTGTGGTAAAACTCTTAAAATACGCAATTAGAGTTTCCAGAAATGATTATAAACTTGTAAGAAACCCTTGAAATAAAAGTAAATGGATTCGTACTACATTTCCTGCCGTTTTTTAATCCCAGATTTTACCAGTGGAAAGCTGGTAAATGAACAAAAACTGATAATATTTACAACTCCGGACACTTTAGGGAGCGTTTTCACTTGAATTTGCTTTCAAATGTTAGGAATTCATGTTTATACAGCTCAAAGTTTCTGTAGAAGGTCTGTAAGGAATGACTATACTGCCTATGCTTACAATTGAGGCCGAACTTCTCTGGCATCTTTTGTGTGAATCAGTTAAAATCCTTACGGTTCCAGGACTTACTTGTAAGAAAACTCTCTAATTGTGGTAAAACTCTTAAAATACGCAATTTGAGTTTCCAGAAATGATTAAAAACTTGTAAGAAACCCTTGAAATAAAAGTAAATGGATTCCTACTACATTTCCTGCCATTTTTTAATCCCAGACATTACCAGTGGAAAGCTGGTAAATGACCAAAAACTGATAATATTTACAACTCCGGACACTTTAGGGAGCGTTTTCACTTGAATTTGCTTTCAAATGTTAGGAATTCATATTTATACAGCTCAAAATTTCTGTAGAAAGACTGTAAGTATGGACTTCACTGTTAATGTTTACAATTGAGGCCGAACTTCTCTGGCGTCTTTTGTGTGAATCAGTTAAAATCCTTATGATTCCAGTACTTACTTGTTACAAAACTCTCTAATTGTGGTAAAACTCTTAAAATACGCAAATAGAGTTTCCAGAAATGATTAAAAACTTGTAAGAAACCCTTGAAATAAAAGTAAATGTATTCGTACTACATTTCCTGCCGTTTTTTACTGACAGACATTACCAGCGGAAAGCTGGGAAATGACCAGAAAACTGATAATATTTACAACTCCGGACACTTTAGGGAGCGTTTTCACTTGAATTTGCTTTCAAATGTTAGGAATTCATATATATACAGCTCAAAATTTCTGTAGAAAGACTGTAAGTAAGGACTTCACTGTTAATGTTTACAATTGAGGCCGAACTTCTCTGGCGTCTCTTGTGTGAATCAGTTAAAATCCTAACCGTTCCAGTACTTACTTGTAACAAAACTCTCTAATTGTGGTAAAACTCTTAAAATACGCAATTAGAGTTTCCAGAAATGATTAAAAACTTGTAAGAAACCCTTGAAATAAAAGTAAATGTATTCGTACTACATTTCCTGCCGTTTTTTACTGACAGACATTACCAGCGGAAAGCTGGGAAATGACCAGAAAACTGATAATATTTACAACTCCGGACACTTTAGGGAGCGTTTTCACTTGAATTTGCTTTCAAATATTAGGAATTCATGGTTATACAGCTCAAAATTTCTGTAGAAAGACTGTAAGTAAGGACTTCACTGCGAAAGTTTACAACGGAGGTCGAACTTCTCTGGCGTCTTTTTTGTGAATCACTTAAAATCCTTACGGTTCCATTACTTACTTGTAAGAAAACTCTCTAATTTTGGTAAAACTCTTAAAATACGCAATTTGAGTTTCCAGAAACGATTAAAAACTTGTAAGAAACCCTTGAAATAAAAGTAAATGGATTCGTACTACATTTCCTGCCGTTTTTTTACTGACAGACATTACCAGTGGAAAGCTGGTAAATGACCAGAAAACTGATACTATTTACAACTCCGGACACTTTAGGGAGCGTTTTCACTTGAATTTGCTTTCAAATATTAGGAATTCATGTTTATACAGCTCAAAATTTCTGTAGAAAGACTGTAAGTAAGGACTGCACTGCTAATGTTTACAATTGAGGCCGAACTTCTCTGGCATCTTTTGTGTGAGTTAAAATCCTTATGGTTCCAGTACATACTTGTAACAAAACTCTCTAATTGTGGTAAAACTCTTAAAATACGCCATTAGAGTTTCCAGAAATGATTATAAACTTGTAAGAAACCCTTGAAATAAAAGTAAATGGATTCGTACTACATTTCCTGCCATTTTTTAATCCCAGACATTACCAGTGGAAAGCTGGTAAATGACCAAAAACTGATTATATTTACAACTCCGGAAACTTTAGGGAGCGTTTTCACTTCAATTAGCTTTTAAATGTTAGGAATTCATGTTTATACAGCTCAAAGTTTCTGTAGAAGGTCTGTAAGGAATGACTATACTTCCTATGTTTACAATTGAGGCCGAATTTCTCTGGCGTCTTTTGTGTGAATCAGTTAAAATCCTAACGGTTCCAGTACTTACTTGTAAGAAAACTCTCTAATTGTGGTAAAACTCTTAAAATACGCAATTTGAGTTTCCAGAAATGATTAAAAACTTGTAAGAAACCCTTGAAATGAAAGTAAATGGATTCGTACTACATTTCCTGCCATTTTTTTACTGACAGACATTACCAGTGGAAAACTGGTAAATGTCCCAAACCTGATAATATTTACAACTCCGGACACTTTAGGGAGCGCTTTCACTTGAATTTGCTTTCAAATGTTAGGAATTCATATATATACAGCTCAAAATTTCTGTAGGAAGACTGTAAGTAAGGACTTCACTGTTAATGTTTACAATTGATGCCGAACTTCTCTGGCGTCTTTTGTGTGAATCAGTTAAAATCCTAACCGTTCCAGGACTTACTTGTAACAAAACTCTCTAATTGTGGTAAAACTCTTAAAATACGCAATTAGAGTTTCCAGAAATGATTATAAACTTGTAAGAAACCCTTGAAATAAAAGTAAATGGATTCGTACTACATTTCCTGCCGTTTTTTAATCCCAGATTTTACCAGTGGAAAGCTGGTAAATGAACAAAAACTGATAATATTTACAACTCCGGACACTTTAGGGAGCGTTTTCACTTGAATTTGCTTTCAAATGTTAGGAATTCATGTTTATACAGCTCAAAGTTTCTGTAGAAGGTCTGTAAGGAATGACTATACTGCCTATGCTTACAATTGAGGCCGAACTTCTCTGGCATCTTTTGTGTGAATCAGTTAAAATCCTTACGGTTCCAGGACTTACTTGTAAGAAAACTCTCTAATTGTGGTAAAACTCTTAAAATACGCAATTTGAGTTTCCAGAAATGATTAAAAACTTGTAAGAAACCCTTGAAATAAAAGTAAATGGATTCCTACTACATTTCCTGCCATTTTTTAATCCCAGACATTACCAGTGGAAAGCTGGTAAATGACCAAAAACTGATAATATTTACAACTCCGGACACTTTAGGGAGCGTTTTCACTTGAATTTGCTTTCAAATGTTAGGAATTCATATTTATACAGCTCAAAATTTCTGTAGAAAGACTGTAAGTATGGACTTCACTGTTAATGTTTACAATTGAGGCCGAACTTCTCTGGCGTCTTTTGTGTGAATCAGTTAAAATCCTTATGATTCCAGTACTTACTTGTTACAAAACTCTCTAATTGTGGTAAAACTCTTAAAATACGCAAATAGAGTTTCCAGAAATGATTAAAAACTTGTAAGAAACCCTTGAAATAAAAGTAAATGTATTCGTACTACATTTCCTGCCGTTTTTTACTGACAGACATTACCAGGGGAAAGCTGGGAAATGACCAGAAAACTGATAATATTTACAACTCCGGACACTTTAGGGAGCGTTTTCACTTGAATTTGCTTTCAAATGTTAGGAATTCATATATATACAGCTCAAAATTTCTGTAGAAAGACTGTAAGTAAGGACTTCACTGTTAATGTTTACAATTGAGGCCGAACTTCTCTGGCGTCTCTTGTGTGAATCAGTTAAAATCCTAACCGTTCCAGTACTTACTTGTAACAAAACTCTCTAATTGTGGTAAAACTCTTAAAATACGCAATTAGAGTTTCCAGAAATGATTAAAAACTTGTAAGAAACCCTTGAAATAAAAGCAAATGGATTCGTACTACATTTCCTGCCGTTTTTTAATCCCAGACATTACCAGTGGAAAGCTGGTAAATGACCAGAAAACTGATAATATTTACCACTCCGGACACTTTATGGAGCGTTTTCACTTGAATTTGCTTTCAAATATTAGGAATTCATGTTTATACAGCTCAAAATTTCTGTAGAAAGACTGTAAGTAAGGACTTCACTGCTAATGTTTACAATGGAGGCCGAACTTCTCTGGCGTCTTTTGTGTGAATCACTTAAAATCCTTACGGTTCCATTACTTACTTGTAAGAAAACACTCTAATTGTGGTAAAACTCTTAAAATACGCAATTAGAGTTTCCAGAAATGATTAAAAACTTGTAAGAAACCCTTGAAATAAAATTAAATGGATTCGTACTACATTTCCTGCCGTTTTTTAATCCCAGACATTACCAGTGGAAAGCTGGTAAATGACCAGAAAACTGATAATATTTACAACTCCGGAACCTTTAGGGAGCGTTTTCACTTGAATTTGCTTTCAAATGTTAGGAATTCATGTTTATACAGCTCAAAGTTTCTGTAGAAGGTCTGTAAGGAATGACTATACTGCCTATGTTTACAATTGAGGCCGAACTTCTCTGGCGTCTTTTGTGTGAATCAGTTAAAATCCTTATGGTTCCAGTACTTACTTGTAAGAAAACTCTCTAATTGTGGTAAAACTCTTAAAATACGCAATTTGAGTTTCAAAAATGATTAAAAACTTGTAAGAAACCCTTGAAATAAAAGTAAATGGATTCGTACTACATTTCCTGCCGTTTTTTACTGACAGACATTACCAGTGGAAAGCTGGTAAATGACCAGAAAACTGATAATATTTACAACTCCGGACACTTTAGGGAGCGTTTTCACTTGAATTTGCTTTCAAATGTTAGGAATTCATGTTTATACAGCTCAAAATTTCTGTAGAAAGACTGTAAGTAAGGACTTCACTGTTAATGTTTACAATTGAGGCCGAACTTCTCTGGCGTCTTTTGTGTGAATCAGTTAAAATCCTAACGGTTCCAGTACTTACTTGTAACAAAACTCTCTAATTGTGGTAAAACTCTTAAAATACACAATTAGAGTTTCCAGAAATGATTAAAAACTTGTAAGAAACCCTTGAAATAAAAGTAAATGTATTCGTACTACATTTCCTGCCGTTTTTTACTGACAGACATTACCAGCGGAAAGCTGGGAAATGACCAGAAAACTGATAATATTTACAACTCCGGACACTTTAGGGAGCGTTTTCACTTGAATTTGCTTTCAAATGTTAGGAATTCATGTTTATACAGCTCAAAATTTCTGTAGAAAGACTATAAGTAAGGACTTCACTGTTAATGTTTACAATTGAGGCCGAACTTCTCTGGCGTCTTTTGTGTGAATCAGTTAAAATCCTAACGGTTCCAGTACTTACTTGTAACAAAACTCTCTAATTGTGGTAAAACTCTTAAAATACACAATTAGAGTTTCCAGAAATGATTAAAAACTTGTAAGAAACCCTTGAAATAAAAGTAAATGTATTCGTACTACATTTCCTGCCGTTTTTTACTGACAGACATTACCAGCGGAAAGCTGGGAAATGACCAGAAAACTGATAATATTTACAACTCCGGACACTTTAGGGAGCGTTTTCACTTGAATTTGCTTTCAAATATTAGGAATTCATGTTTATACAGCTCAAAATTTCTGTAGAAAGACTGTAAGTAAGGACTTCACTGCTAATGTTTACAATGGAGGCCGAACTTCTCTGGCGTCTTTTGTGTGAATCACTTAAAATCCTTACGGTTCCATTACTTACTTGTAAGAAAACCCTCTAATTGTGGTAAAACTCTTAAAATACGCAATTAGAGTTTCCAGAAATGATTAAAAACTTGTAAGAAACCCTTGAAATAAAAGTAAATGGATTCGTACTACATTTCCTGCCGTTTTTTAATCCCAGACATTACCAGTGGAAAGCTGGTAAATGACCAGAAAACTGATAATATTTACAACTCCGGACACTTTACGGAGCGTTTTCACTTGAATTTGCTTTCAAATGTTAGGAATTCATGTTTATACAGCTCAAAGTTTCTGTAGAAGGTCTGTAAGGAATGACTATACTGCCTATGTTTACAATTGAGGCCGAACTTCTCTCGCGTCTTTTGTGTGAATCAGTTAAAATCCTAACGGTTCCAGTACTTACTTGTAAGAAAACTCTCTAATTGTGGTAAAACTCTTAAAATACGCAATTTGAGTTTCCAGAAATGATTAAAAACTTGTAAGAAACCCTTGAAATGAAAGTAAATGGATTCGTACTACATTTCCTGCCATTTTTTTACTGACAGACATTACCAGTGGAAAACTGGTAAATGACCCAAACCTGATAATATTTACAACTCCGGACACTTTAGGGAGCGTTTTCACTTGAATTTGCTTTCAAATGTTAGGAATTCATATATATACAGCTCAAAATTTTTGTAGAAAGACTGTAAGTAAGGACTTCACTGTTAATGTTTACAATTGAGGCCGAACTTCTCTGGCGTCTTTTGTGTGAATCAGTTAAAATCCTAACCGTTCCAGTACTTACTTGTAACAAAACTCTCTAATTGTGGTAAAACCCTTAAAATACGCAATTAGAGTTTCCAGAAATGATTAAAAACTTGTAAGAAACCCTTGAAATAAAAGCAAATGGATTCGTAATACATTTCCTGCCGTTTTTTAATCCCAGACATTACCAGTGGAAAGCTGGTAAATGACCAGAAAACTGATAATATTTACAACTCCGGAAACTTTAGGGAGCGTTTTCACTTGAATTTGCTTTCAAATGTTAGGAATTCATGTTTATACAGCTCAAAGTTTCTGTAGAAGGTCTGTAAGGAATGACTATACTGCCTATGTTTACAATTGAGGCCGAACTTCTCTGGCGTCTTTTGTGTGAATCAGTTAAAATCCTTATGGTTCCAGTACTTACTTGTAAGAAAACTCTCTAATTGTGGTAAAACTCTTAAAATACGCAATTTGAGTTTCCAGAAATGATTAAAAACTTGTAAGAAACCCTTGAAATAAAAGTAAATGGATTCGTACTACATTTCCTGCCGTTTTTTACTGACAGACATTACCAGTGGAAAGCTGGTAAATGACCAGAAAACTGATAATATTTACAACTCCGGAAACTTTAGGGAGCCTTTTCACTTGAATTTGCTTTCAAATGTTAGGAATTCATGTTTATACAGCTCAAAATTTCTGTAGAAAGACTGTAAGTAAGGACTTCACTGTTAATGTTTACAATTGAGGCCGAACTTCTCTGGCGTCTTTTGTGTGAATCAGTTAAAATCCTAACGGTTCCAGTACTTACTTGTAACAAAACTCTCTAATTGTGGTAAAACTCTTAAAATACACAATTAGAGTTTCCAGAAATGATTAAAAACTTGTAAGCAACTCTTGAAATAAAAGTAAATGTATTCGTACTACATTTCCTGCCGTTTTTTACTGACAGACATTACCAGCGGAAAGCTGGGAAATGACCAGAAAACTGATAATATTTACAACTCCGGACACTTTAGGGAGCGTTTTCACTTGAATTTGCTTTCAAATATTAGGAATTCATGGTTATACAGCTCAAAATTTCTGTAGAAAGACTGTAAGTAAGGACTGCACTGCTAATGTTTACAATTGAGGCCAAATGTCTCTGGCGTCTTTTGTGTGAGTTAAAATCCTTATGGTTCCAGTACATACTTGTAACAAAACTCTCTAATTGTGGTAAAACTCTTAAAATACGCCATTAGAGTTTCCAGAAATGATTATAAACTTGTAAGAAACCCTTGAAATAAAAGTAAATGGATTCGTACTACATTTCCTGCCATTTTTTAATCCCAGACATTACCAGTGGAAAGCTGGTAAATGACCAAAAACTGATTATATTTACAACTCCGGAAAATTTAGGGAGCGTTTTCACTTGAATTAGCTTTCAAATGTTAGGAATTCATGTTTATACAGCTCAAAGTTTCTGTAGAAGGTCTGTAAGGAATGACTATACTGCCTATGTTTACAATTGAGGCCGAACTTCTCTGGCGTCTTTTCTGTGAATCAGTTAAAATCCTAACGGTTCCAGGACTTACTTGTAACAAAACTCTCTAATTGTGGTAAAACTCTTAAAATACGCAATTTGAGTTTCCAAAAATGATTAAAAACTTGTAAGAAACCCTTGAAATAAAAGTAAATGGATTCGTACTACATTTCCTGCCGTTTTTTACTGACAGACATTACCAGTGGAAAGCTGGTAAATGACCAGAAAACTGATAATATATACAACTCCGGACACTTTAGGGAGCGTTTTCACTTGAATTTGCTTTCAAATGTTAGGAATTCATGTTTATACAGCTCAAAATTTCTGTAGAAAGACTGTAAGTAAGGACTTCACTGTTAATGTTTACAATTGAGGCCGAACTTCTCTGGCGTCTTTTGTGTGAATCAGTTAAAATCCTAACGGTTCCAGTACTTACTTGTAACAAAACTCTCTAATTGTGGTAAAACTCTTAAAATACACAATTAGAGTTTCCAGAAATGATTAAAAACTTGTAAGAAACCCTTGAAATAAAAGTAAATGTATTCGTACTACATTTCCTGCCGTTTTTTACTGACAGACATTACCAGCGGAAAGCTGGGAAATGACCAGAAAACTGATAATATTTACAACTCCGGACACTTTAGGGAGCGTTTTCACTTGAATTTGCTTTCAAATGTTAGGAATTCATGTTTATACAGCTCAAAATTTCTGTAGAAAGACTATAAGTAAGGACTTCACTGTTAATGTTTACAATTGAGGCCGAACTTCTCTGGCGTCTTTTGTGTGAATCAGTTAAAATCCTAACGGTTCCAGTACTTACTTGTAACAAAACTCTCTAATTGTGGTAAAACTCTTAAAATACACAATTAGAGTTTCCAGAAATGATTAAAAACTTGTAAGAAACCCTTGAAATAAAAGTAAATGTATTCGTACTACATTTCCTGCCGATTTTTACTGACAGACATTACCAGCGGAAAGCTGGGAAATGACCAGAAAACTGATAATATTTACAACTCCGGACACTTTAGGGAGCGTTTTCACTTGAATTTGCTTTCAAATATTAGGAATTCATGGTTATACAGCTCAAAATTTCTGTAGAAAGACTGTAAGTAAGGACTTCACTGCGAAAGTTTACAACGGAGGTCGAACTTCTCTGGCGTCTTTTTTGTGAATCACTTAAAATCCTTACGGTTCCATTACTTACTTGTAAGAAAACTCTCTAATTTTGGTAAAACTCTTAAAATACGCAATTTGAGTTTCCAGAAACGATTAAAAACTTGTAAGAAACCCTTGAAATAAAAGTAAATGGATTCGTACTACATTTCCTGCCGTTTTTTTACTGACAGACATTACCAGTGGAAAGCTGGTAAATGACCAGAAAACTGATACTATTTACAACTCCGGACACTTTAGGGAGCGTTTTCACTTGAATTTGCTTTCAAATATTAGGAATTCATGTTTATACAGCTCAAAATTTCTGTAGAAAGACTGTAAGTAAGGACTGCACTGCTAATGTTTACAATTGAGGCCGAACTTCTCTGGCATCTTTTGTGTGAGTTAAAATCCTTATGGTTCCAGTACATACTTGTAACAAAACTCTCTAATTGTGGTAAAACTCTTAAAATACGCCATTAGAGTTTCCAGAAATGATTATAAACTTGTAAGAAACCCTTGAAATAAAAGTAAATGGATTCGTACTACATTTCCTGCCATTTTTTAATCCCAGACATTACCAGTGGAAAGCTGGTAAATGACCAAAAACTGATTATATTTACAACTCCGGAAACTTTAGGGAGCGTTTTCACTTGAATTAGCTTTTAAATGTTAGGAATTCATGTTTATACAGCTCAAAGTTTCTGTAGAAGGTCTGTAAGGAATGACTATACTGCCTATGTTTACAATTGAGGCCGAACTTCTCTGGCGTCTTTTGTGTGAATCAGTTAAAATCCTAACGGTTCCAGTACTTACTTGTAACAAAACTCTCTAATTGTGGTAAAACTCTTAAAATACACAATTAGAGTTTCCAGAAATGATTAAAAACTTGTAAGAAACCCTTGAAATAAAAGTAAATGTATTCGTACTACATTTCCTGCCGTTTTTTACTGACAGACATTACCAGCGGAAAGCTGGGAAATGACCAGAAAACTGATAATATTTACAACTCCGGACACTTTAGGGAGCGTTTTCACTTGAATTTGCTTTCAAATATTAGGAATTCATGGTTATACAGCTCAAAATTTCTGTAGAAAGACTGTAAGTAAGGACTTCACTGCGAAAGTTTACAACGGAGGTCGAACTTCTCTGGCGTCTTTTTTGTGAATCACTTAAAATCCTTACGGTTCCATTACTTACTTGTAAGAAAACTCTCTAATTTTGGTAAAACTCTTAAAATACGCAATTTGAGTTTCCAGAAACGATTAAAAACTTGTAAGAAACCCTTGAAATAAAAGTAAATGGATTCGTACTACATTTCCTGCCGTTTTTTTACTGACAGACATTACCAGTGGAAAGCTGGTAAATGACCAGAAAACTGATACTATTTACAACTCCGGACACTTTAGGGAGCGTTTTCACTTGAATTTGCTTTCAAATATTAGGAATTCATGTTTATACAGCTCAAAATTTCTGTAGAAAGACTGTAAGTAAGGACTGCACTGCTAATGTTTACAATTGAGGCCGAACTTCTCTGGCATCTTTTGTGTGAGTTAAAATCCTTATGGTTCCAGTACATACTTGTAACAAAACTCTCTAATTGTGGTAAAACTCTTAAAATACGCCATTAGAGTTTCCAGAAATGATTATAAACTTGTAAGAAACCCTTGAAATAAAAGTAAATGGATTCGTACTACATTTCCTGCCATTTTTTAATCCCAGACATTACCAGTGGAAAGCTGGTAAATGACCAAAAACTGATTATATTTACAACTCCGGAAACTTTAGGGAGCGTTTTCACTTCAATTAGCTTTTAAATGTTAGGAATTCATGTTTATACAGCTCAAAGTTTCTGTAGAAGGTCTGTAAGGAATGACTATACTTCCTATGTTTACAATTGAGGCCGAATTTCTCTGGCGTCTTTTGTGTGAATCAGTTAAAATCCTAACGGTTCCAGTACTTACTTGTAAGAAAACTCTCTAATTGTGGTAAAACAATTAAAATACGCAATTTGAGTTTCCAGAAATGATTAAAAACTTGTAAGAAACCCTTGAAATGAAAGTAAATGGATTCGTACTACATTTCCTGCCATTTTTTTACTGACAGACATTACCAGTGGAAAACTGGTAAATGTCCCAAACCTGATAATATTTACAACTCCGGACACTTTAGGGAGCGCTTTCACTTGAATTTGCTTTCAAATGTTAGGAATTCATATATATACAGCTCAAAATTTCTGTAGGAAGACTGTAAGTAAGGACTTCACTCTTAATGTTTACAATTGATGCCGAACTTCTCTGGCGTCTTTTGTGTGAATCAGTTAAAATCCTAACCGTTCCAGGACTTACTTGTAACAAAACTCTCTAATTGTGGTAAAACTCTTAAAATACGCAATTAGAGTTTCCAGAAATGATTATAAACTTGTAAGAAACCCTTGAAATAAAAGTAAATGGATTCGTACTACATTTCCTGCCGTTTTTTAATCCCAGATTTTACCAGTGGAAAGCTGGTAAATGAACAAAAACTGATAATATTTACAACTCCGGACACTTTAGGGAGCGTTTTCACTTGAATTTGCTTTCAAATGTTAGGAATTCATGTTTATACAGCTCAAAGTTTCTGTAGAAGGTCTGTAAGGAATGACTATACTGCCTATGCTTACAATTGAGGCCGAACTTCTCTGGCATCTTTTGTGTGAATCAGTGAAAATCCTTACGGTTCCAGGACTTACTTGTAAGAAAACTCTCTAATTGTGGTAAAACTCTTAAAATACGCAATTTGAGTTTCCAGAAATGATTAAAAACTTGTAAGAAACCCTTGAAATAAAAGTAAATGGATTCCTACTACATTTCCTGCCATTTTTTAATCCCAGACATTACCAGTGGAAAGCTGGTAAATGACCAAAAACTGATAATATTTACAACTCCGGACACTTTAGGGAGCGTTTTCACTTGAATTTGCTTTCAAATGTTAGGAATTCATATTTATACAGCTCAAAATTTCTGTAGAAAGACTGTAAGTATGGACTTCACTGTTAATGTTTACAATTGAGGCCGAACTTCTCTGGCGTCTTTTGTGTGAATCAGTTAAAATCCTTATGATTCCAGTACTTACTTGTTACAAAACTCTCTAATTGTGGTAAAACTCTTAAAATACGCAAATAGAGTTTCCAGAAATGATTAAAAACTTGTAAGAAACCCTTGAAATAAAAGTAAATGTATTCGTACTACATTTCCTGCCGTTTTTTACTGACAGACATTACCAGCGGAAAGCTGGGAAATGACCAGAAAACTGATAATATTTACAACTCCGGACACTTTAGGGAGCGTTTTCACTTGAATTTGCTTTCAAATGTTAGGAATTCATATATATACAGCTCAAAATTTCTGTAGAAAGACTGTAAGTAAGGACTTCACTGTTAATGTTTACAATTGAGGCCGAACTTCTCTGGCGTCTCTTGTGTGAATCAGTTAAAATCCTAACCGTTCCAGTACTTACTTGTAACAAAACTCTCTAATTGTGGTAAAACTCTTAAAATACGCAATTAGAGTTTCCAGAAATGATTAAAAACTTGTAAGAAACCCTTGAAATAAAAGCAAATGGATTCGTACTACATTTCCTGCCGTTTTTTAATCCCAGACATTACCAGTGGAAAGCTGGTAAATGACCAGAAAACTGATAATATTTACCACTCCGGACACTTTATGGAGCGTTTTCACTTGAATTTGCTTTCAAATATTAGGAATTCATGTTTATACAGCTCAAAATTTCTGTAGAAAGACTGTAAGTAAGGACTTCACTGCTAATGTTTACAATGGAGGCCGAACTTCTCTGGCGTCTTTTGTGTGAATCACTTAAAATCCTTACGGTTCCATTACTTACTTGTAAGAAAACCCTCTAATTGTGGTAAAACTCTTAAAATACGCAATTAGAGTTTCCAGAAATGATTAAAAACTTGTAAGAAACCCTTGAAATAAAAGTAAATGGATTCGTACTACATTTCCTGCCGTTTTTTAATCCCAGACATTACCAGTGGAAAGCTGGTAAATGACCAGAAAACTGATAATATTTACAACTCCGGACACTTTAGGGAGCGTTTTCACTTGAATTTGCTTTCAAATGTTAGGAATTCATGTTTATACAGCTCAAAGTTTCTGTAGAAGGTCTGTAAGGAATGAATATACTGCCTATGTTTACAATTGAGGCCGAACTTCTCTGGCGTCTTTTGTGTGAATCAGTTAAAATCCTTATGGTTCCAGTACTTACTTGTAAGAAAACTCTCTAATTGTGGTAAAACTCTTAAAATACGCAATTTGAGTTTCAAAAATGATTAAAAACTTGTAAGAAACCCTTGAAATAAAAGTAAATGGATTCGTACTACATTTCCTGCCGTTTTTTACTGACAGACATTACCAGTGGAAAGCTGGTAAATGACCAGAAAACTGATAATATTTACAACTCCGGACACTTTAGGGAGCGTTTTCACTTGAATTTGCTTTCAAATGTTAGGAATTCATGTTTATACAGCTCAAAATTTCTGTAGAAAGACTGTAAGTAAGGACTTCACTGTTAATGTTTACAATTGAGGCCGAACTTCTCTGGCGTCTTTGTGTGAATCAGTTAAAATCCTAACGGTTCCAGTACTTACTTGTAACAAAACTCTCTAATTGTGGTAAAACTCTTAAAATACACAATTAGAGTTTCCAGAAATGATTAAAAACTTGTAAGAAACCCTTGAAATAAAAGTAAATGTATTCGTACTACATTTCCTGCCGTTTTTTACTGACAGACATTACCAGCGGAAAGCTGGGAAATGACCAGAAAACTGATAATATTTACAACTCCGGACACTTTAGGGAGCGTTTTCACTTGAATTTGCTTTCAAATATTAGGAATTCATGGTTATACAGCTCAAAATTTCTGTAGAAAGACTGTAAGTAAGGACTTCACTGCGAAAGTTTACAACGGAGGTCGAACTTCTCTGGCGTCTTTTTTGTGAATCACTTAAAATCCTTACGGTTCCATTACTTACTTGTAAGAAAACTCTCTAATTTTGGTAAAACTCTTAAAATACGCAATTTGAGTTTCCAGAAACGATTAAAAACTTGTAAGAAACCCTTGAAATAAAAGTAAATGGATTCGTACTACATTTCCTGCCGTTTTTTTACTGACAGACATTACCAGTGGAAAGCTGGTAAATGACCAGAAAACTGATACTATTTACAACTCCGGACACTTTAGGGAGCGTTTTCACTTGAATTTGCTTTCAAATATTAGGAATTCATGTTTATACAGCTCAAAATTTCTGTAGAAAGACTGTAAGTAAGGACTGCACTGCTAATGTTTACAATTGAGGCCGAACTTCTCTGGCATCTTTTGTGTGAGTTAAAATCCTTATGGTTCCAGTACATACTTGTAACAAAACTCTCTAATTGTGGTAAAACTCTTAAAATACGCCATTAGAGTTTCCAGAAATGATTATAAACTTGTAAGAAACCCTTGAAATAAAAGTAAATGGATTCGTACTACATTTCCTGCCATTTTTTAATCCCAGACATTACCAGTGGAAAGCTGGTAAATGACCAAAAACTGATTATATTTACAACTCCGGAAACTTTAGGGAGCGTTTTCACTTGAATTAGCTTTTAAATGTTAGGAATTCATGTTTATACAGCTCAAAGTTTCTGTAGAAGGTCTGTAAGGAATGACTATACTGCCTATGTTTACAATTGAGGCCGAACTTCTCTGGCGTCTTTTGTGTGAATCAGTTAAAATCCTAACGGTTCCAGTACTTACTTGTAAGAAAACTCTCTAATTGTGGTAAAACTCTTAAAATACGCAATTTGAGTTTCCAGAAATGATTAAAAACTTGTAAGAAACCCTTGAAATAAAAGTAAATGGATTCGTACTACATTTCCTGCCATTTTTTTACTGACAGACATTACCAGTGGTAAACTGGTAAATGACCCAAACCTGATAATATTTACAACTCCGGACACTTTAGGGAGCGCTTTCACTTGAATTTGCTTTCAAATGTTAGGAATTCATATATATACAACTCAAAATTTCTGTAGGAAGACTGTAAGTAAGGACTTCACTGTTAATGTTTACAATTGATGCCAAACTTCTCTGGCGTCTTTTGTGTGAATCAGTTAAAATCCTAACCGTTCCAGGACTTACTTGTAACAAAACTCTCTAATTGTGGTAAAACTCTTAAAATACGCAATTAGAGTTTCCAGAAATGATTATAAACTTGTAAGAAACCCTTGAAATAAAAGTAAATGGATTCGTACTACATTTCCTGCCGTTTTTTAATCCCAGATTTTACCAGTGGAAAGTTGGTAAATGAACAAAAACTGATAATATTTACAACTCCGGACACTTTATGGAGCGTTTTCACTTGAATTTGCTTTCAAATGTTAGGAATTCATGTTTATACAGCTCAAAGTTTCTGTAGAAGGTCTGTAAGGAATGACTATACTGCCTATGCTTACAATTGAGGCCGAACTTCTCTGGCATCTTTTGTGTGAATCAGTTAAAATCCTTACGGTTCCAGGACTTACTTGTAAGAAAACTCTCTAATTGTGGTAAAACTCTTAAAATACGCAATTTGAGTTTCCAGAAATGATTAAAAACTTGTAAGAAACCCTTGAAATAAAAGTAAATGGATTCCTACTACATTTCCTGCCATTTTTTAATCCCAGACATTACCAGTGGAAAGCTGGTAAATGACCAAAAACTGATAATATTTACAACTCCGGACACTTTAGGGAGCGTTTTCACTTGAATTTGCTTTCAAATGTTAGGAATTCATATTTATACAGCTCAAAATTTCTGTAGAAAGACTGTAAGTATGGACTTCACTGTTAATGTTTACAATTGAGGCCGAACTTCTCTGGCGTCTTTTGTGTGAATCAGTTAAAATCCTTATGATTCCAGTACTTACTTGTTACAAAACTCTCTAATTGTGGTAAAACTCTTAAAATACGCAAATAGAGTTTCCAGAAATGATTAAAAACTTGTAAGAAACCCTTGAAATAAAAGTAAATGTATTCGTACTACATTTCCTGCCGTTTTTTACTGACAGACATTACCAGCGGAAAGCTGGGAAATGACCAGAAAACTGATAATATTTACAACTCCGGACACTTTAGGGAGCGTTTTCACTTGAATTTGCTTTCAAATGTTAGGAATTCATATATATACAGCTCAAAATTTCTGTAGAAAGACTGTAAGTAAGGACTTCACTGTTAATGTTTACAATTGAGGCCGAACTTCTCTGGCGTCTCTTGTGTGAATCAGTTAAAATCCTAACCGTTCCAGTACTTACTTGTAACAAAACTCTCTAATTGTGGTAAAACTCTTAAAATACGCAATTAGAGTTTCCAGAAATGATTAAAAACTTGTAAGAAACCCTTGAAATAAAAGCAAATGGATTCGTACTACATTTCCTGCCGTTTTTTAATCCCAGACATTACCAGTGGAAAGCTGGTAAATGACCAGAAAACTGATAATATTTACCACTCCGGACACTTTATGGAGCGTTTTCACTTGAATTTGCTTTCAAATATTAGGAATTCATGTTTATACAGCTCAAAATTTCTGTAGAAAGACTGTAAGTAAGGACTTCACTGCTAATGTTTACAATGGAGGCCGAACTTCTCTGGCGTCTTTTGTGTGAATCACTTAAAATCCTTACGGTTCCATTACTTACTTGTAAGAAAACCCTCTAATTGTGGTAAAACTCTTAAAATACGCAATTAGAGTTTCCAGAAATGATTAAAAACTTGTAAGAAACCCTTGAAATAAAAGTAAATGGATTCGTACTACATTTCCTGCCGTTTTTTAATCCCAGACATTACCAGTGGAAAGCTGGTAAATGACCAGAAAACTGATAATATTTACAACTCCGGACACTTTAGGGAGCGTTTTCACTTGAATTTGCTTTCAAATGTTAGGAATTCATGTTTATACAGCTCAAAGTTTCTGTAGAAGGTCTGTAAGGAATGACTATACTGCCTATGTTTACAATTGAGGCCGAACTTCTCTGGCGTCTTTTGTGTGAATCAGTTAAAATCCTTATGGTTCCAGTACTTACTTGTAACAAAACTCTCTAATTGTGGTAAAACTCTTAAAATACGCAATTTGAGTTTCAAAAATGATTAAAAACTTGTAAGAAACCCTTGAAATAAAAGTAAATGGATTCGTACTACATTTCCTGCCGTTTTTTACTGACAGACATTACCAGTGGAAAGCTGGTAAATGACCAGAAAACTGATAATATTTACAACTCCGGACACTTTAGGGAGCGTTTTCACTTGAATTTGCTTTCAAATTTTAGGAATTCATGTTTATACAGCTCAAAATTTCTGTAGAAAGACTGTAAGTAAGGACTTCACTGTTAATGTTTACAATTGAGGCCGAACTTCTCTGGCGTCTTTTGTGTGAATCAGTTAAAATCCTAACCGTTCCAGTACTTACTTGTAACAAAACTCTCTAATTGTGGTAAAACCCTTAAAATACGCAATTAGAGTTTCCAGAAATGATTAAAAACTTGTAAGAAACCCTTGAAATAAAAGCAAATGGATTCGTACTACATTTCCTGCCGTTTTTTAATCACAGACATTACCAGTGGAAAGCTGGTAAATGACCAGAAAACTGATAATATTTAATACTCCGGACACTTTAGGGAGCGTTTTCACTTGAATTTGCTTTCAAATATTAGGAATTCATGTTTATACAGCTCAAAATTTCTGTAGAAAGACTGTAAGTAAGGACTTCACTGCTAATGTTTACAATTGAGACTGAACTTCTCTGGCGTCTTTTGTGTGAATCAGTTAAAATCCTAACAGTTCCAGTACTTACTTGTAACAAAACTCTCTAATTGTGGTAAAACTCTTAAAATACACAATTAGAGTTTCCAGAAATGATTATAAACTTGTAAGAAACCCTTGAAATAAAAGTAAATGGATTCGTACTACATTTCCTGCCGTTTTTTAATCCCAGATTTTACCAGTGGAAAGCTGGTAAATGAACAAAAACTGATAATATTTACAACTCCGGACACTTTAGGGAGCGTTTTCACTTGAATTTGCTTTCAAATGTTAGGAATTCATGTTTATACAGCTCAAAGTTTCGGTAGAAGGTCTGTAAGGAATGACTATACTGCCTATGCTTACAATTGAGGCCGAACTTCTCTGGCATCTTTTGTGTGAATCAGTTAAAATCCTTACGGTTCCAGGACTTACTTGTAAGAAAACTCTCTAATTGTGGTAAAACTCTTAAAATACGCAATTTGAGTTTCCAGAAATGATTAAAAACTTGTAAGAAACCCTTGAAATAAAAGTAAATGGATTCGTACTACATTTCCTGCCATTTTTTAATCCCAGACATTACCAGTGGAAAGCTGGTAAATGACCCAAACCTGATAATATTTACAACTCCGGACACTTTAGGGAGCGTTTTCACTTGAATTTGCTTTCAAATGTTAAGAATTCATATTTATACAGCTCAAAATTTCTGTAGAAAGACTGTAAGTAAGGACTTCACTGTTAATGTTTACAATTGAGGCCGAACTTCTCTGGCGTCTTTTGTGTGAATCAGTTAAAATCCTTATGATTCCAGTACTTACTTGTTACAAAACTCTCTAATTGTGGTAAAACTCTTAAAATACGCAAATAGAGTTTCCAGAAATGATTAAAAACTTGTAAGCAACCCTTGAAATAAAAGTAAATGGATTCGTACTACATTTCCTGCCATTTTTTTACTGACAGACATTACCAGTCGAAAACTGGTAAATGACCCAAACCTGATAATATTTACAACTCCGGACACTTTAGGGAGCGTTTTCACTTGAATTTGCTTTCAAATGTTAGGAATTCATATATATACAGCTCAAAATTTCTGTAGAAAGACTGTAAGTAAGGACTTCACTGTTAATGTTTACAATTGAGGCCGAACTGCTCTGGCGTCTCTTGTGTGAATCAGTTAAAATCCTAACCGTTCCAGTACTTACTTGTAACAAAACTCTCTAATTGTGGTAAAACTCTTAAAATACGCAATTAGAGTTTCCAGAAATGATTATATACTTGTAAGAAACCCTTGAAATGAAAGCAAATGGATTCGTACTACATTTCCTGCCGTTTTTTAATCACAGACATTACCAGTGGAAAGCTGGTAAATGACCAGAAAACTGATAATATTTACCACTCCGGACACTTTATGGAGCGTTTTCACTTGAATTTGCTTTCAAATATTAGGAATTCATGTTTATACAGCTCAAAATTTCTGTAGAAAGACTGTAAGTAAGGACTTCACTGCTAATGTTTACAATGGAGGCCGAACTTCTCTGGCGTCTTTTGTGTGAATCACTTAAAATCCTTACGGTTCCATTACTTACTTGTAAGAAAACCCTCTAATTGTGGTAAAACTCTTAAAATACGCAATTAGAGTTTCCAGAAATGATTATAAACTTGTAAGAAACCCTTGAAATAAAAGTAAATGGATTCGTACTACATTTCCTGCCGTTTTTTAATCCCAGACATTACCAGTGGAAAGCTGGTAAATGACCAGAAAACTGATAATATTTACAACTCCGGACACTTTAGGGAGCGTTTTCACTTGAATTTGCTTTCAAATGTTAGGAATTCATGTTTATACAGCTCAAAGTTTCGGTAGAAGGTCTGTAAGGAATGACTATACTGCCTATGCTTACAATTGAGGCCGAACTTCTCTGGCATCTTTTGTGTGAATCAGTTAAAATCCTTACGGTTCCAGGACTTACTTGTAAGAAAACTCTCTAATTGTGGTAAAACTCTTAAAATACGCAATTTGAGTTTCCAGAAATGATTAAAAACTTGTAAGAAACCCTTGAAATGAAAGTAAATGGATTCGTACTACATTTCCTGCCATTTTTTAATCCCAGACATTACCAGTGGAAAGCTGGTAAATGACCAGAAAACTGATAATATTTACCACTCCGGACACTTTATGGAGCGTTTTCACTTGAATTTGCTTTCAAATATTAGGAATTCATGTTTATACAGCTCAAAATTTCTGTAGAAAGACTGTAAGTAAGGACTTCACTGCTAATGTTTACAATGGAGGCCGAACTTCTCTGGCGTCTTTTGTGTGAATCACTTAAAATCCTTACGGTTTCATTACTTACTTGTAAGAAAACCCTCTAATTGTGGTAAAACTCTTAAAATACGCAATTAGAGTTTCCAGAAATGATTATAAACTTGTAAGAAACCCTTGAAATAAAAGTAAATGGATTCGTACTACATTTCCTGCCGTTTTTTAATCACAGATTTTACCAGTGGAAAGCTGGTAAATGAACAAAAACAGATAATATTTACAACTCCGGACACTTTAGGGAGCGTTTTCACTTGAATTTGCTTTCAAATGTTAGGAATTCATGTTTATACAGCTCAAAGTTTCGGTAGAAGGTCTGTAAGGAATGACTATACTGCCTATGCTTACAATTGAGGCCGAACTTCTCTGGCATCTTTTGTGTGAATCAGTTAAAATCCTTACGGTTCCAGGACTTACTTGTAAGAAAACTCTCTAATTGTGGTAAAACTCTTAAAATACGCAATTTGAGTTTCCAGAAATGATTAAAAACTTGTAAGAAACCCTTGAAATAAAAGTAAATGGATTCGTACTACATTTCCTGCCATTTTTTAATCCCAGACATTACCAGTGGAAAGCTGGTAAATGACCAAAAACTGATAATATTTACAACTCCGGACACTTTAGGGAGCGTTTTCACTTGAATTTGCTTTCAAATGTTAAGAATTCATATTTATACAGCTCAAAATTTCTGTAGAAAGACTGTAAGTAAGGACTTCACTGTTAATGTTTACAATTGAGGCCGAACTTCTCTGGCGTCTTTTGTGTGAATCAGTTAAAATCCTTATGATTCCAGTACTTACTTGTTACAAAACTCTCTAATTGTGGTAAAACTCTTAAAATACGCAAATAGAGTTTCCAGAAATGATTAAAAACTTGTAAGCAACCCTTGAAATAAAAGTAAATGGATTCGTACTACATTTCCTGCCATTTTTTTACTGACAGACATTACCAGTGGAAAACTGGTAAATGACCCAAACCTGATAATATTTACAACTCCGGACACTTTAGGGAGCGTTTTCACTTGAATTTGCTTTCAAATGTTAGGAATTCATATATATACAGCTCAAAATTTCTGTAGAAAGACTGTAAGTAAGGACTTCACTGTTAATGTTTACAATTGAGGCCGAACTGCTCTGGCGTCTCTTGTGTGAATCAGTTAAAATCCTAACCGTTCCAGTACTTACTTGTAACAAAACTCTCTAATTGTGGTAAAACTCTTAAAATACGCAATTAGAGTTTCCAGAAATGATTATATACTTGTAAGAAACCCTTGAAATGAAAGCAAATGGATTCGTACTACATTTCCTGCCGTTTTTTAATCACAGACATTACCAGTGGAAAGCTGGTAAATGACCAGAAAACTGATAATATTTACCACTCCGGACACTTTATGGAGCGTTTTCACTTGAATTTGCTTTCAAATATTAGGAATTCATGTTTATACAGCTCAAAATTTCTGTAGAAAGACTGTAAGTAAGGACTTCACTGCTAATGTTTACAATGGAGGCCGAACTTCTCTGGCGTCTTTTGTGTGAATCACTTAAAATCCTTACGGTTCCATTACTTACTTGTAAGAAAACCCTCTAATTGTGGTAAAACTCTTAAAATACGCAATTAGAGTTTCCAGAAATGATTAAAAACTTGTAAGAAACCCTTGAAATAAAAGTAAATGGATTCGTACTACATTTCCTGCCGTTTTTTAATCCCAGACATTACCAGTGGAAAGCTGGTAAATGACCAGAAAACTGATAATATTTACAACTCCGGACACTTTAGGGAGCGTTTTCACTTGAATTTGCTTTCAAATGTTAGGAATTCATGTTTATACAGCTCAAAGTTTCGGTAGAAGGTCTGTAAGGAATGACTATACTGCCTATGCTTACAATTGAGGCCGAACTTCTCTGGCATCTTTTGTGTGAATCAGTTAAAATCCTTACGGTTCCAGGACTTACTTGTAAGAAAACTCTCTAATTGTGGTAAAACTCTTAAAATACGCAATTTGAGTTTCCAGAAATGATTAAAAACTTGTAAGAAACCCTTGAAATAAAAGTAAATGGATTCCTACTACATTTCCTGCCATTTTTTAATCCCAGACATTACCAGTGGAAAGCTGGTAAATGACCAAAAACTGATAATATTTACAACTCCGGACACTTTAGGGAGCGTTTTCACTTGAATTTGCTTTCAAATGTTAAGAATTCATATTTATACAGCTCAAAATTTCTGTAGAAAGACTGTAAGTAAGGACTTCACTGTTAATGTTTACAATTGAGGCCGAACTTCTCTGGCGTCTTTTGTGTGAATCAGTTAAAATCCTTATGATTCCAGTACTTACTTGTTACAAAACTCTCTAATTGTGGTAAAACTCTTAAAATACGCAAATAGAGTTTCCAGAAATGATTAAAAACTTGTAAGCAACCCTTGAAATAAAAGTAAATGGATTCGTACTACATTTCCTGCCATTTTTTTACTGACAGACATTACCAGTGGAAAACTGGTAAATGACCCAAACCTGATAATATTTACAACTCCGGACACTTTAGGGAGCGTTTTCACTTGAATTTGCTTTCAAATGTTAGGAATTCATATATATACAGCTCAAAATTTCTGTAGAAAGACTGTAAGTAAGGACTTCACTGTTAATGTTTACAATTGAGGCCGAACTGCTCTGGCGTCTCTTGTGTGAATCAGTTAAAATCCTAACCGTTCCAGTACTTACTTGTAACAAAACTCTCTAATTGTGGTAAAACTCTTAAAATACGCAATTAGAGTTTCCAGAAATGATTATATACTTGTAAGAAACCCTTGAAATGAAAGCAAATGGATTCGTACTACATTTCCTGCCGTTTTTTAATCACAGACATTACCAGTGGAAAGCTGGTAAATGACCAGAAAACTGATAATATTTACCACTCCGGACACTTTATGGAGCGTTTTCACTTGAATTTGCTTTCAAATATTAGGAATTCATGTTTATACAGCTCAAAATTTCTGTAGAAAGACTGTAAGTAAGGACTTCACTGCTAATGTTTACAATGGAGGCCGAACTTCTCTGGCGTCTTTTGTGTGAATCACTTAAAATCCTTACGGTTCCATTACTTACTTGTAAGAAAACCCTCTAATTGTGGTAAAACTCTTAAAATACGCAATTAGAGTTTCCAGAAATGATTAAAAACTTGTAAGAAACCCTTGAAATAAAAGTAAATGGATTCGTACTACATTTCCTGCCGTTTTTTAATCCCAGACATTACCAGTGGAAAGCTGGTAAATGACCAGAAAACTGATAATATTTACAACTCCGGACACTTTACGGAGCGTTTTCACTTGAATTTGCTTTCAAATGTTAGGAATTCATGTTTATACAGCTCAAAGTTTCTGTAGAAGGTCTGTAAGGAATGACTATACTGCCTATGTTTACAATTGAGGCCGAACTTCTCTCGCGTCTTTTGTGTGAATCAGTTAAAATCCTAACGGTTCCAGTACTTACTTGTAAGAAAACTCTCTAATTGTGGTAAAACTCTTAAAATACGCAGTTAGAGTTTCCAGAAATGATTAAAAACTTGTAAGAAACCCTTGAAATAAAAGCAAATGGATTCGTAATACATTTCCTGCCGTTTTTTAATCCCAGACATTACCAGTGGAAAGCTGGTAAATGAACAAAAACTGATAATATTTACAACTCCGGACACTTTAGGGAGCGTTTTCACTTGAATTTGCTTTCAAATGTTAAGAATTCATATTTATACAGCTCAAAATTTCTGTAGAAAGACTGTAAGTAAGGACTTCACTGTTAATGTTTACAATTGAGGCCGAACTTCTCTGGCGTCTTTTGTGTGAATCAGTTAAAATCCTTATGATTCCAGTACTTACTTGTTACAAAACTCTCTAATTGTGGTAAAACTCTTAAAATACGCAAATAGAGTTTCCAGAAATGATTAAAAACTTGTAAGCAACCCTTGAAATAAAAGTAAATGGATTCGTACTACATTTCCTGCCATTTTTTTACTGACAGACATTACCAGTGGAAAACTGGTAAATGACCCAAACCTGATAATATTTACAACTCCGGACACTTTAGGGAGCGTTTTCACTTGAATTTGCTTTCAAATGTTAGGAATTCATATATATACAGCTCAAAATTTCTGTAGAAAGACTGTAAGTAAGGACTTCACTGTTAATGTTTACAATTGAGGCCGAACTGCTCTGGCGTCTCTTGTGTGAATCAGTTAAAATCCTAACCGTTCCAGTACTTACTTGTAACAAAACTCTCTAATTGTGGTAAAACTCTTAAAATACGCAATTAGAGTTTCCAGAAATGATTATATACTTGTAAGAAACCCTTGAAATGAAAGCAAATGGATTCGTACTACATTTCCTGCCGTTTTTTAATCACAGACATTACCAGTGGAAAGCTGGTAAATGACCAGAAAACTGATAATATTTACCACTCCGGACACTTTATGGAGCGTTTTCACTTGAATTTGCTTTCAAATATTAGGAATTCATGTTTATACAGCTCAAAATTTCTGTAGAAAGACTGTAAGTAAAGACTTCACTGCTAATGTTTACAATGGAGGCCGAACTTCTCTGGCGTCTTTTGTGTGAATCACTTAAAATCCTTACGGTTCCATTACTTACTTGTAAGAAAACCCTCTAATTGTGGTAAAACTCTTAAAATACGCAATTAGAGTTTCCAGAAATGATTAAAAACTTGTAAGAAACCCTTGAAATAAAAGTAAATGGATTCGTACTACATTTCCTGCCGTTTTTTAATCCCAGACATTACCAGTGGAAAGCTGGTAAATGACCAGAAAACTGATAATATTTACAACTCCGGACACTTTACGGAGCGTTTTCACTTGAATTTGCTTTCAAATGTTAGGAATTCATGTTTATACAGCTCAAAGTTTCTGTAGAAGGTCTGTAAGGAATGACTATACTGCCTATGTTTACAATTGAGGCCGAACTTCTCTCGCGTCTTTTGTGTGAATCAGTTAAAATCCTAACGGTTCCAGTACTTACTTGTAAGAAAACTCTCTAATTGTGGTAAAACTCTTAAAATACGCAATTTGAGTTTCCAGAAACGATTCAAAACTTGTAAGAAACCCTTGAAATAAAAGTAAATGGATTCGTACTACATTTCCTGCCATTTTTTTACTGACAGACATTACCAGTGGAAAACTGGTAAATGACCCAAACCTGATAATATTTACAACTCCGGACACTTTAGGGAGCGTTTTCACTTGAATTTGCTTTCAAATGTTAGGAATTCATATATATCCAGCTCAAAATTTTTGTAGAAAGACTGTAAGTAAGGACTTCACTGTTAATGTTTACAATTGAGGCCGAACTTCTCTGGCGTCTTTTGTGTGAATCAGTTAAAATCCTAACCGTTCCAGTACTTACTTGTAACAAAACTCTCTAATTGTGGTAAAACTCTTAAAATACGCAGTTAGAGTTTCCAGAAATGATTAAAAACTTGTAAGAAACCCTTGAAATAAAAGCAAATGGATTCGTAATACATTTCCTGCCGTTTTTTAATCCCAGACATTACCAGTGGAAAGCTGGTAAATGACCAGAAAACTGATAATATTTACAACTCCGGAACCTTTAGGGAGCGTTTTCACTTGAATTAGCTTTCAAATGTTAGGAATTCATGTTTATACAGCTCAAAGTTTCTGTAGAAGGTCTGTAAGGAATGACTATACTGCCTATGTTTACAATTGAGGCCGAACTTCTCTGGCGTCTTTTGTGTGAATCAGTTAAAATCCTTATGGTTCCAGTACTTACTTGTAAGAAAACTCTCTAATTGTGGTAAAACTCTTAAAATACGCAATTTGAGTTTCCAGAAATGATTAAAAACTTGTAAGAAACCCTTGAAATAAAAGTAAATGGATTCGTACTACATTTCCTGCCGTTTTTTACTGACAGACATTACCAGTGGAAAGCTGGTAAATGACCAGAAAACTGATAATATTTACAACTCCGGAAACTTTAGGGAGCCTTTTCACTTGAATTTGCTTTCAAATGTTAGGAATTCATGTTTATACAGCTCAAAATTTCTGTAGAAAGACTGTAAGTAAGGACTTCACCGTTAATGTTTACAATTGAGGCCGAACTTCTCTGGCGTCGTTTGTGTGAATCAGTTAAAATCCTAACGGTTCCAGTACTTACTTGTAACAAAACTCTCTAATTGTGGTAAAACTCTTAAAATACACAATTAGAGTTTCCAGAAATGATTAAAAACTTGTAAGCAACCCTTGAAATAAAAGTAAATGTATTCGTACTACATTTCCTGCCGTTTTTTACTGACAGACATTACCAGCCGAAAGCTGGGAAATGACCAGAAAACTGATAATATTTACAACTCCGGACACTTTAGGGAGCGTTTTCACTTGAATTTGCTTTCAAATATTAGGAATTCATGGTTATACAGCTCAAAATTTCTGTAGAAAGACTGTAAGTAAGGACTTCACTGCGAAAGTTTACAACGGAGGCCGAACTTCTCTGGCGTCTTTTGTGTGAATCACTTAAAATCCTTACGGTTCCATTACTTACTTGTAAGAAAACTCTCTAATTTTGGTAAAACTCTTAAAATACGCAATTTGAGTTTCCAGAAACGATTAAAAACTTGTAAGAAACCCTTGAAATAAAAGTAAATGGATTCGTACTACATTTCCTGCCGTTTTTTTACTGACAGACATTACCAGTGGAAAGCTGGTAAATGACCAGAAAACTGATACTATTTACAACTCCGGACACTTTAGGGAGCGTTTTCACTTGAATTTGCTTTCAAATATTAGGAATTCATGTTTATACAGCTCAAAATTTCTGTAGAAAGACTGTAAGTAAGGACTGCACTGCTAATGTTTACAATTGAGGCCAAATGTCTCTGGCGTCTTTTGTGTGAGTTAAAATCCTTATGGTTCCAGTACATACTTGTAACAAAACTCTCTAATTGTGGTAAAACTCTTAAAATACGCCATTAGAGTTTCCAGAAATGATTATAAACTTGTAAGAAACCCTTGAAATAAAAGTAAATGGATTCGTACTACATTTCCTGCCATTTTTTAATCCCAGACATTACCAGTGGAAAGCTGGTAAATGACCAAAAACTGATTATATTTACAACTCCGGAAAATTTAGGGAGCGTTTTCACTTGAATTAGCTTTCAAATGTTAGGAATTCATGTTTATACAGCTCAAAGTTTCTGTAGAAGGTCTGTAAGGAATGACTATACTGCCTATGTTTACAATTAAGGCCGAACTTCTCTGGCGTCTTTTGTGTGAATCAGTTAAAATCCTAACGGTTCCAGGACTTACTTGTAACAAAACTCTCTAATTGTGGTAAAACTCTTAAAATACGCAATTTGAGTTTCCAAAAATGATTAAAAACTTGTAAGAAACCCTTGAAATAAAAGTAAATGGATTCGTACTACATTTCCTGCCGTTTTTTACTGACAGACATTACCAGTGGAAAGCTGGTAAATGACCAGAAAACTGATAATATTTACAACTCCGGACACTTTAGGGAGCGTTTTCACTTGAATTTGCTTTCAAATGTTAGGAATTCATGTTTATACAGCTCAAAATTTCTGTAGAAAGACTGTAAGTAAGGACTTCACTGTTAATGTTTACAATTGAGGCCGAACTTCTCTGGCGTCTTTTGTGTGAATCAGTTAAAATCCTAACGGTTCCAGTACTTACTTGTAACAAAACTCTCTAATTGTGGTAAAACTCTTAAAATACACAATTAGAGTTTCCAGAAATGATTAAAAACTTGTAAGAAACCCTTGAAATAAAAGTAAATGTATTCGTACTACATTTCCTGCCGTTTTTTACTGACAGACATTACCAGCGGAAAGCTGGGAAATGACCAGAAAACTGATAATATTTACAACTCCGGACACTTTAGGGAGCGTTTTCACTTGAATTTGCTTTCAAATATTAGGAATTCATGGTTATACAGCTCAAAATTTCTGTAGAAAGACTGTAAGTAAGGACTGCACTGCTAATGTTTACAATTGAGGCCGAACTTCTCTGGCATCTTTTGTGTGAGTTAAAATCCTTATGGTTCCAGTACATACTTGTAACAAAACTCTCTAATTGTGGTAAAACTCTTAAAATACGCCATTAGAGTTTCCAGAAATGATTATAAACTTGTAAGAAACCCTTGAAATAAAAGTAAATGGATTCGTACTACATTTCCTGCCATTTTTTAATCCCAGACATTACCAGTGGAAAGCTGGTAAATGACCAAAAACTGATTATATTTACAACTCCGGAAACTTTAGGGAGCGTTTTCACTTGAATTAGCTTTTAAATGTTAGGAATTCATGTTTATACAGCTCAAAGTTTCTGTAGAAGGTCTGTAAGGAATGACTATACTGCCTATGTTTACAATTGAGGCCGAACTTCTCTGGCGTCTTTTGTGTGAATCAGTTAAAATCCTAACGGTTCCAGTACTTACTTGTAAGAAAACTCTCTAATTGTGGTAAAACTCTTAAAATACGCAATTTGAGTTTCCAGAAATGATTAAAAACTTGTAAGAAACCCTTGAAATAAAAGTAAATGGATTCGTACTACATTTCCTGCCATTTTTTTACTGACAGACATTACCAGTGGAAAACTGGTAAATGACCCAAACCTGATAATATTTACAACTCCGGACACTTTAGGGAGCGCTTTCACTTGAATTTGCTTTCAAATGTTAGGAATTCATATATATACAGCTCAAAATTTCTGTAGGAAGACTGTAAGTAAGGACTTCACTGTTAATGTTTACAATTGAGGCCGAACTTCTCTGGCGTCTTTTGTGTGAATCAGTTAAAATCCTAACCGTTCCAGGACTTACTTGTAACAAAACTCTCTAATTGTGGTAAAACTCTTAAAATACGCAATTAGAGTTTCCAGAAATGATTATAAACTTGTAAGAAACCCTTGAAATAAAAGTAAATGGATTCGTACTACATTTCCTGCCGTTTTTTAATCCCAGATTTTACCAGTGGAAAGCTGGTAAATGAACAAAAACTGATAATATTTACAACTCCGGACACTTTAGGGAGCGTTTTCACTTGAATTTGCTTTCAAATGTTAGGAATTCATGTTTATACAGCTCAAAGTTTCTGTAGAAGGTCTGTAAGGAATGACTATACTGCCTATGCTTACAATTGAGGCCGAACTTCTCTGGCATCTTTTGTGTGAATCAGTTAAAATCCTTACGGTTCCAGGACTTACTTGTAAGAAAACTCTCTAATTGTGGTAAAACTCTTAAAATACGCAATTTGAGTTTCCAGAAATGATTAAAAACTTGTAAGAAACCCTTGAAATAAAAGTAAATGGATTCCTACTACATTTCCTGCCATTTTTTAATCCCAGACATTACCAGTGGAAAGCTGGTAAATGACCAAAAACTGATAATATTTACAACTCCGGACACTTTAGGGAGCGTTTTCACTTGAATTTGCTTTCAAATATTAGGAATTCATGTTTATACAGCTCAAAATTTCTGTAGAAAGACTGTAAGTATGGACTTCACTGTTAATGTTTACAATTGAGGCCGAACTTCTCTGGCGTCTTTTGTGTGAATCAGTTAAAATCCTTATGATTCCAGTACTTACTTGTTACAAAACTCTCTAATTGTGGTAAAACTCTTAAAATACGCAAATAGAGTTTCCAGAAATGATTAAAAACTTGTAAGAAACCCTTGAAATAAAAGTAAATGTATTCGTACTACATTTCCTGCCGTTTTTTACTGACAGACATTACCAGCGGAAAGCTGGGAAATGACCAGAAAACTGATAATATTTACAACTCCGGACACTTTAGGGAGCGTTTTCACTTGAATTTGCTTTCAAATGTTAGGAATTCATATATATACAGCTCAAAATTTCTGTAGAAAGACTGTAAGTAAGGACTTCACTGTTAATGTTTACAATTGAGGCCGAACTTCTCTGGCGTCTCTTGTGTGAATCAGTTAAAATCCTAACCGTTCCAGTACTTACTTGTAACAAAACTCTCTAATTGTGGTAAAACTCTTAAAATACGCAATTAGAGTTTCCAGAAATGATTAAAAACTCGTAAGAAACCCTTGAAATAAAAGCAAATGGATTCGTACTACATTTCCTGCCGTTTTTTAATCCCAGACATTACCAGTGGAAAGCTGGTAAATGACCAGAAAACTGATAATATTTACCACTCCGGACACTTTATGGAGCGTTTTCACTTGAATTTGCTTTCAAATATTAGGAATTCATGTTTATACAGCTCAAAATTTCTGTAGAAAGACTGTAAGTAAGGACTTCACTGCTAATGTTTACAATGGAGGCCGAACTTCTCTGGCGTCTTTTGTGTGAATCACTTAAAATCCTTACGGTTCCATTACTTACTTGTAAGAAAACCCTCTAATTGTGGTAAAACTCTTAAAATACGCAATTAGAGTTTCCAGAAATGATTAAAAACTTGTAAGAAACCCTTGAAATAAAAGTAAATGGATTCGTACTACATTTCCTGCCGTTTTTTAATCCCAGACATTACCAGTGGAAAGCTGGTAAATGACCAGAAAACTGATAATATTTACAACTCCGGACACTTTAGGGAGCGTTTTCACTTGAATTTGCTTTCAAATGTTAGGAATTCATGTTTATACAGCTCAAAGTTTCTGTAGAAGGTCTGTAAGGAATGACTATACTGCCTATGTTTACAATTGAGGCCGAACTTCTCTGGCGTCTTTTGTGTGAATCAGTTAAAATCCTTATGGTTCCAGTACTTACTTGTAACAAAACTCTCTAATTGTGGTAAAACTCTTAAAATACGCAATTTGAGTTTCAAAAATGATTAAAAACTTGTAAGAAACCCTTGAAATAAAAGTAAATGGATTCGTACTACATTTCCTGCCGTTTTTTACTGACAGACATTACCAGTGGAAAGCTGGTAAATGACCAGAAAACTGATAATATTTACAACTCCGGACACTTTAGGGAGCGTTTTCACTTGAATTTGCTTTCAAATGTTAGGAATTCATGTTTATACAGCTCAAAATTTCTGTAGAAAGACTGTAAGTAAGGACTTCACTGTTAATGTTTACAATTGAGGCCGAACTTCTCTGGCGTCTTTTGTGTGAATCAGTTAAAATCCTAACCGTTCCAGTACTTACTTGTAACAAAACTCTCTAATTGTGGTAAAACCCTTAAAATACGCAATTAGAGTTTCCAGAAATGATTAAAAACTTGTAAGAAACCCTTGAAATAAAAGCAAATGGATTCGTACTACATTTCCTGCCGTTTTTTAATCACAGACATTACCAGTGGAAAGCTGGTAAATGACCAGAAAACTGATAATATTTACTACTCCGGACACTTTAGGGAGCGTTTTCACTTGAATTTGCTTTCAAATATTAGGAATTCATGTTTATACAGCTCAAAATTTCTGTAGAAAGACTGTAAGTAAGGACTTCACTGCTAATGTTTACAATTGAGACTGAACTTCTCTGGCGTCTTTTGTGTGAATCAGTTAAAATCCTAACAGTTCCAGTACTTACTTGTAACAAAACTCTCTAATTGTGGTAAAACTCTTAAAATACACAATTAGAGTTTCCAGAAATGATTATAAACTTGTAAGAAACCCTTGAAATAAAAGTAAATGGATTCGTACTACATTTCCTGCCGTTTTTTAATCACAGATTTTACCAGTGGAAAGCTGGTAAATGAACAAAAACTGATAATATTTACAACTCCGGACACTTTAGGGAGCGTTTTCACTTGAATTTGCTTTCAAATGTTAGGAATTCATGTTTATACAGCACAAAGTTTCGGTAGAAGGTCTGTAAGGAATGACTATACTGCCTATGCTTACAATTGAGGCCGAACTTCTCTGGCATCTTTTGTGTGAATCAGTTAAAATCCTTACGGTTCCAGGACTTACTTGTAAGAAAACTCTCTAATTGTGGTAAAACTCTTAAAATACGCAATTTGAGTTTCCAGAAATGATTAAAAACTTGTAAGAAACCCTTGAAATAAAAGTAAATGGATTCGTACTACATTTCCTGCCATTTTTTAATCCCAGACATTACCAGTGGAAAGCTGGTAAATGACCAAAAACTGATAATATTTACAACTCCGGACACTTTAGGGAGCGTTTTCACTTGAATTTGCTTTCAAATGTTAAGAATTCATATTTATACAGCTCAAAATTTCTGTAGAAAGACTGTAAGTAAGGACTTCACTGTTAATGTTTACAATTGAGGCCGAACTTCTCTGGCGTCTTTTGTGTGAATCAGTTAAAATCCTTATATTCTAGTACTTACTTGTTACAAAACTCTCTAATTGTGGTAAAACTCTTAAAATACGCAAATAGAGTTTCCAGAAATGATTAAAAACTTGTAAGCAACCCTTGAAATAAAAGTAAATGGATTCGTACTACATTTCCTGCCATTTTTTTACTGACAGACATTACCAGTGGAAAACTGGTAAATGACCCAAACCTGATAATATTTACAACTCCGGACACTTTAGGGAGCGTTTTCACTTGAATTTGCTTTCAAATGTTAGGAATTCATATATATACAGCTCAAAATTTCTGTAGAAAGACTGTAAGTAAGGACTTCACTGTTAATGTTTACAATTGAGGCCGAACTGCTCTGGCGTCTCTTGTGTGAATCAGTTAAAATCCTAACCGTTCCAGTACTTACTTGTAACAAAACTCTCTAATTGTGGTAAAACTCTTAAAATACGCAATTAGAGTTTCCAGAAATGATTATATACTTGTAAGAAACCATTGAAATGAAAGCAAATGGATTCGTACTACATTTCCTGCCATTTTTTAATCACAGACATTACCAGTGGAAAGCTGGTAAATGACCAGAAAACTGATAATATTTACCACTCCGGACACTTTATGGAGCGTTTTCACTTGAATTTGCTTTCAAATATTAGGAATTCATGTTTATACAGCTCAAAATTTCTGTAGAAAGACTGTAAGTAAGGACTTCACTGCTAATGTTTACAATGGAGGCCGAACTTCTCTGGCGTCTTTTGTGTGAATCACTTAAAATCCTTACGGTTCCATTACTTACTTGTAAGAAAACCCTCTAATTGTGGTAAAACTCTTAAAATACGCAATTAGAGTTTCCAGAAATGATTATAAACTTGTAAGAAACCCTTGAAATAAAAGTAAATGGATTCGTACTACATTTCCTGCCGTTTTTTAATCACAGATTTTACCAGTGGAAAGCTGGTAAATGAACAAAAACTGATAATATTTACAACTCCGGACACTTTAGGGAGCGTTTTCACTTGAATTTGCTTTCAAATGTTAGGAATTCATGTTTATACAGCTCAAAGTTTCGGTAGAAGGTCTGTAAGGAATGACTATACTGCCTATGCTTACAATTGAGGCCGAACTTCTCTGGCATCTTTTGTGTGAATCAGTTAAAATCCTTACGGTTCCAGGACTTACTTGTAAGAAAACTCTCTAATTGTGGTAAAACTCTTAAAATACGCAATTTGAGTTTCCAGAAATGATTAAAAACTTGTAAGAAACCCTTGAAATAAAAGTAAATGGATTCGTACTACATTTCCTGCCATTTTTTAATCCCAGACATTACCAGTGGAAAGCTGGTAAATGACCAAAAACTGATAATATTTACAACTCCGGACACTTTAGGGAGCGTTTTCACTTGAATTTGCTTTCAAATGTTAAGAATTCATATTTATACAGCTCAAAATTTCTGTAGAAAGACTGTAAGTAAGGACTTCACTGTTAATGTTTACAATTGAGGCCGAACTTCTCTGGCGTCTTTTGTGTGAATCAGTTAAAATCCTTATGATTCCAGTACTTACTTGTTACAAAACTCTCTAATTGTGGTAAAACTCTTAAATACGCAAATAGAGTTTCCAGAAATGATTAAAAACTTGTAAGCAACCCTTGAAATAAAAGTAAATGGATTCGTACTACATTTCCTGCCATTTTTTTACTGACAGACATTACCAGTGGAAAACTGGTAAATGACCCAAACCTGATAATATTTACAACTCCGGACACTTTAGGGAGCGTTTTCACTTGAATTTGCTTTCAAATGTTAGGAATTCATATATATACAGCTCAAAATTTCTGTAGAAAGACTGTAAGTAAGGACTTCACTGTTAATGTTTACAATTGAGGCCGAACTGCTCTGGCGTCTCTTGTGTGAATCAGTTAAAATCCTAACCGTTCCAGTACTTACTTGTAACAAAACTCTCTAATTGTGGTAAAACTTTTAAAATACGCAATTAGAGTTTCCAGAAATGATTATATACTTGTAAGAAACCCTTGAAATGAAAGCAAATGGATTCGTACTACATTTCCTGCCGTTTTTTAATCACAGACATTACCAGTGGAAAGCTGGTAAATGACCAGAAAACTGATAATATTTACCACTCCGGACACTTTATGGAGCGTTTTCACTTGAATTTGCTTTCAAATATTAGGAATTCATGTTTATACAGCTCAAAATTTCTGTAGAAAGACTGTAAGTAAGGACTTCACTGCTAATGTTTACAATGGAGGCCGAACTTCTCTGGCGTCTTTTGTGTGAATCACTTAAAATCCTTACGGTTCCATTACTTACTTGTAAGAAAACCCTCTAATTGTGGTAAAACTCTTAAAATACGCAATTAGAGTTTCCAGAAATGATTAAAAACTTGTAAGAAACCCTTGAAATAAAAGTAAATGGATTCGTACTACATTTCCTGCCGTTTTTTAATCCCAGACATTACCAGTGGAAAGCTGGTAAATGACCAGAAAACTGATAATATTTACAACTCCGGACACTTTACGGAGCGTTTTCACTTGAATTTGCTTTCAAATGTTAGGAATTCATGTTTATACAGCTCAAAGTTTCTGTAGAAGGTCTGTAAGGAATGACTATACTGCCTATGTTTACAATTGAGGCCGAACTTCTCTCGCGTCTTTTGTGTGAATCAGTTAAAATCCTAACGGTTCCAGTACTTACTTGTAAGAAAACTCTCTAATTGTGGTAAAACTCTTAAAATACGCAGTTAGAGTTTCCAGAAATGATTAAAAACTTGTAAGAAACCCTTGAAATAAAAGCAAATGGATTCGTAATACATTTCCTGCCGTTTTTTAATCCCAGACATTACCAGTGGAAAGCTGGTAAATGAACAAAAACTGATAATATTTACAACTCCGGACACTTTAGGGAGCGTTTTCACTTGAATTTGCTTTCAAATGTTAAGAATTCATATTTATACAGCTCAAAATTTCTGTAGAAAGACTGTAAGTAAGGACTTCACTGTTAATGTTTACAATTGAGGCCGAACTTCTCTGGCGTCTTTTGTGTGAATCAGTTAAAATCCTTATGATTCCAGTACTTACTTGTTACAAAACTCTCTAATTGTGGTAAAACTCTTAAAATACGCAAATAGAGTTTCCAGAAATGATTAAAAACTTGTAAGCAACCCTTGAAATAAAAGTAAATGGATTCGTACTACATTTCCTGCCATTTTTTTACTGACAGACATTACCAGTCGAAAACTGGTAAATGACCCAAACCTGATAATATTTACAACTCCGGACACTTTAGGGAGCGTTTTCACTTGAATTTGCTTTCAAATGTTAGGAATTCATATATATACAGCTCAAAATTTCTGTAGAAAGACTGTAAGTAAGGACTTCACTGTTAATGTTTACAATTGAGGCCGAACTGCTCTGGCGTCTCTTGTGTGAATCAGTTAAAATCCTAACCGTTCCAGTACTTACTTGTAACAAAACTCTCTAATTGTGGTAAAACTCTTAAAATACGCAATTAGAGTTTCCAGAAATGATTATAAACTTGTAAGAAACCCTTGAAATAAAAGTAAATGGATTCGTACTACATTTCCTGCCGTTTTTTAATCCCAGATTTTACCAGTGGAAAGCTGGTAAATGAACAAAAACTGATAATATTTACAACTCCGGACAATTTAGGGAGCGTTTTCACTTGAATTTGCTTTCAAATGTTAGGAATTCATGTTTATACAGCTCAAAGTTTCTGTAGAAGGTCTGTAAGGAATGACTATACTGCCTATGCTTACAATTGAGGCCGAACTTCTCTGGCATCTTTTGTGTGAATCAGTTAAAATCCTTACGGTTCCAGGACTTACTTGTAAGAAAACTCTCTAATTGTGGTAAAACTCTTAAAATACGCAATTTGAGTTTCCAGAAATGATTAAAAACTTGTAAGAAACCCTTGAAATAAAAGTAAATGGATTCCTACTACATTTCCTGCCATTTTTTAATCCCAGACATTACCAGTGGAAAGCTGGTAAATGACCAAAAACTGATAATATTTACAACTCCGGACACTTTAGGGAGCGTTTTCACTTGAATTTGCTTTCAAATATTAGGAATTCATGTTTATACAGCTCAAAGTTTCTGTAGAAGGTCTGTAAGGAATGACTATACTGCCTATGTTTACAATTGAGGCCGAACTTCTCTCGCGTCTTTTGTGTGAATCAGTTAAAATCCTAACGGTTCCAGTACTTACTTGTAAGAAAACTCTCTAATTGTGGTAAAACTCTTAAAATACGCAGTTAGAGTTTCCAGAAATGATTAAAAACTTGTAAGAAACCCTTGAAATAAAAGCAAATGGATTCGTAATACATTTCCTGCCGTTTTTTAATCCCAGACATTACCAGTGGAAAGCTGGTAAATGAACAAAAACTGATAATATTTACAACTCCGGACACTTTAGGGAGCGTTTTCACTTGAATTTGCTTTCAAATGTTAAGAATTCATATTTATACAGCTCAAAATTTCTGTAGAAAGACTGTAAGTAAGGACTTCACTGTTAATGTTTACAATTGAGGCCGAACTTCTCTGGCGTCTTTTGTGTGAATCAGTTAAAATCCTTATGATTCCAGTACTTACTTGTTACAAAACTCTCTAATTGTGGTAAAACTCTTAAAATACGCAAATAGAGTTTCCAGAAATGATTAAAAACTTGTAAGCAACCCTTGAAATAAAAGTAAATGGATTCGTACTACATTTCCTGCCATTTTTTTACTGACAGACATTACCAGTCGAAAACTGGTAAATGACCCAAACCTGATAATATTTACAACTCCGGACACTTTAGGGAGCGTTTTCACTTGAATTTGCTTTCAAATGTTAGGAATTCATATATATACAGCTCAAAATTTCTGTAGAAAGACTGTAAGTAAGGACTTCACTGCTAATGTTTACAATGGAGGCCGAACTTCTCTGGCGTCTTTTGTGTGAATCACTTAAAATCCTTACGGTTCCATTACTTACTTGTAAGAAAACCCTCTAATTGTGGTAAAACTCTTAAAATACGCAATTAGAGTTTCCAGAAATGATTATAAACTTGTAAGAAACCCTTGAAATAAAAGTAAATGGATTCGTACTACATTTCCTGCCGTTTTTTAATCACAGATTTTACCAGTGGAAAGCTGGTAAATGAACAAAAACTGATAATATTTACAACTCCGGACACTTTAGGGAGCGTTTTCACTTGAATTTGCTTTCAAATGTTAGGAATTCATGTTTATACAGCTCAAAGTTTCGGTAGAAGGTCTGTAAGGAATGACTATACTGCCTATGCTTACAATTGAGGCCGAACTTCTCTGGCATCTTTTGTGTGAATCAGTTAAAATCCTTACGGTTCCAGGACTTACTTGTAAGAAAACTCTCTAATTGTGGTAAAACTCTTAAAATACGCAATTTGAGTTTCCAGAAATGATTAAAAACTTGTAAGAAACCCTTGAAATAAAAGTAAATGGATTCGTACTACATTTCCTGCCATTTTTTAATCCCAGACATTACCAGTGGAAAGCTGGTAAATGACCAAAAACTGATAATATTTACAACTCCGGACACTTTAGGGAGCGTTTTCACTTGAATTTGCTTTCAAATGTTAAGAATTCATATTTATACAGCTCAAAATTTCTGTAGAAAGACTGTAAGTAAGGACTTCACTGTTAATGTTTACAATTGAGGCCGAACTTCTCTGGCGTCTTTTGTGTGAATCAGTTAAAATCCTTATGATTCCAGTACTTACTTGTTACAAAACTCTCTAATTGTGGTAAAACTCTTAAATACGCAAATAGAGTTTCCAGAAATGATTAAAAACTTGTAAGCAACCCTTGAAATAAAAGTAAATGGATTCGTACTACATTTCCTGCCATTTTTTTACTGACAGACATTACCAGTGGAAAACTGGTAAATGACCCAAACCTGATAATATTTACAACTCCGGACACTTTAGGGAGCGTTTTCACTTGAATTTGCTTTCAAATGTTAGGAATTCATATATATACAGCTCAAAATTTCTGTAGAAAGACTGTAAGTAAGGACTTCACTGTTAATGTTTACAATTGAGGCCGAACTGCTCTGGCGTCTCTTGTGTGAATCAGTTAAAATCCTAACCGTTCCAGTACTTACTTGTAACAAAACTCTCTAATTGTGGTAAAACTTTTAAAATACGCAAATAGAGTTTCCAGAAATGATTATATACTTGTAAGAAACCCTTGAAATGAAAGCAAATGGATTCGTACTACATTTCCTGCCGTTTTTTAATCACAGACATTACCAGTGGAAAGCTGGTAAATGACCAGAAAACTGATAATATTTACCACTCCGGACACTTTATGGAGCGTTTTCACTTGAATTTGCTTTCAAATATTAGGAATTCATGTTTATACAGCTCAAAATTTCTGTAGAAAGACTGTAAGTAAGGACTTCACTGCTAATGTTTACAATGGAGGCCGAACTTCTCTGGCGTCTTTTGTGTGAATCACTTAAAATCCTTACGGTTCCATTACTTACTTGTAAGAAAACCCTCTAATTGTGGTAAAACTCTTAAAATACGCAATTAGAGTTTCCAGAAATGATTAAAAACTTGTAAGAAACCCTTGAAATAAAAGTAAATGGATTCGTACTACATTTCCTGCCGTTTTTTAATCCCAGACATTACCAGTGGAAAGCTGGTAAATGACCAGAAAACTGATAATATTTACAACTCCGGACACTTTACGGAGCGTTTTCACTTGAATTTGCTTTCAAATGTTAGGAATTCATGTTTATACAGCTCAAAGTTTCTGTAGAAGGTCTGTAAGGAATGACTATACTGCCTATGTTTACAATTGAGGCCGAACTTCTCTCGCGTCTTTTGTGTGAATCAGTTAAAATCCTAACGGTTCCAGTACTTACTTGTAAGAAAACTCTCTAATTGTGGTAAAACTCTTAAAATACGCAGTTAGAGTTTCCAGAAATGATTAAAAACTTGTAAGAAACCCTTGAAATAAAAGCAAATGGATTCGTAATACATTTCCTGCCGTTTTTTAATCCCAGACATTACCAGTGGAAAGCTGGTAAATGAACAAAAACTGATAATATTTACAACTCCGGACACTTTAGGGAGCGTTTTCACTTGAATTTGCTTTCAAATGTTAAGAATTCATATTTATACAGCTCAAAATTTCTGTAGAAAGACTGTAAGTAAGGACTTCACTGTTAATGTTTACAATTGAGGCCGAACTTCTCTGGCGTCTTTTGTGTGAATCAGTTAAAATCCTTATGATTCCAGTACTTACTTGTTACAAAACTCTCTAATTGTGGTAAAACTCTTAAAATACGCAAATAGAGTTTCCAGAAATGATTAAAAACTTGTAAGCAACCCTTGAAATAAAAGTAAATGGATTCGTACTACATTTCCTGCCATTTTTTTACTGACAGACATTACCAGTCGAAAACTGGTAAATGACCCAAACCTGATAATATTTACAACTCCGGACACTTTAGGGAGCGTTTTCACTTGAATTTGCTTTCAAATGTTAGGAATTCATATATATACAGCTCAAAATTTCTGTAGAAAGACTGTAAGTAAGGACTTCACTGTTAATGTTTACAATTGAGGCCGAACTGCTCTGGCGTCTCTTGTGTGAATCAGTTAAAATCCTAACCGTTCCAGTACTTACTTGTAACAAAACTCTCTAATTGTGGTAAAACTCTTAAAATACGCAATTAGAGTTTCCAGAAATGATTATAAACTTGTAAGAAACCCTTGAAATAAAAGTAAATGGATTCGTACTACATTTCCTGCCGTTTTTTAATCCCAGATTTTACCAGTGGAAAGCTGGTAAATGAACAAAAACTGATAATATTTACAACTCCGGACAATTTAGGGAGCGTTTTCACTTGAATTTGCTTTCAAATGTTAGGAATTCATGTTTATACAGCTCAAAGTTTCTGTAGAAGGTCTGTAAGGAATGACTATACTGCCTATGCTTACAATTGAGGCCGAACTTCTCTGGCATCTTTTGTGTGAATCAGTTAAAATCCTTACGGTTCCAGGACTTACTTGTAAGAAAACTCTCTAATTGTGGTAAAACTCTTAAAATACGCAATTTGAGTTTCCAGAAATGATTAAAAACTTGTAAGAAACCCTTGAAATAAAAGTAAATGGATTCCTACTACATTTCCTGCCATTTTTTAATCCCAGACATTACCAGTGGAAAGCTGGTAAATGACCAAAAACTGATAATATTTACAACTCCGGACACTTTAGGGAGCGTTTTCACTTGAATTTGCTTTCAAATATTAGGAATTCATGTTTATACAGCTCAAAGTTTCTGTAGAAGGTCTGTAAGGAATGACTATACTGCCTATGTTTACAATTGAGGCCGAACTTCTCTCGCGTCTTTTGTGTGAATCAGTTAAAATCCTAACGGTTCCAGTACTTACTTGTAAGAAAACTCTCTAATTGTGGTAAAACTCTTAAAATACGCAGTTAGAGTTTCCAGAAATGATTAAAAACTTGTAAGAAACCCTTGAAATAAAAGCAAATGGATTCGTAATACATTTCCTGCCGTTTTTTAATCCCAGACATTACCAGTGGAAAGCTGGTAAATGAACAAAAACTGATAATATTTACAACTCCGGACACTTTAGGGAGCGTTTTCACTTGAATTTGCTTTCAAATGTTAAGAATTCATATTTATACAGCTCAAAATTTCTGTAGAAAGACTGTAAGTAAGGACTTCACTGTTAATGTTTACAATTGAGGCCGAACTTCTCTGGCGTCTTTTGTGTGAATCAGTTAAAATCCTTATGATTCCAGTACTTACTTGTTACAAAACTCTCTAATTGTGGTAAAACTCTTAAAATACGCAAATAGAGTTTCCAGAAATGATTAAAAACTTGTAAGCAACCCTTGAAATAAAAGTAAATGGATTCGTACTACATTTCCTGCCATTTTTTTACTGACAGACATTACCAGTCGAAAACTGGTAAATGACCCAAACCTGATAATATTTACAACTCCGGACACTTTAGGGAGCGTTTTCACTTGAATTTGCTTTCAAATGTTAGGAATTCATATATATACAGCTCAAAATTTCAGTAGAAAGACTGTAAGTAAGGACTTCACTGTTAATGTTTACAATTGAGGCCGAACTGCTCTGGCGTCTCTTGTGTGAATCAGTTAAAATCCTAACCGTTCCAGTACTTACTTGAAACAAAACTCTCTAATTGTGGTAAAACTCTTAAAATACGCAATTAGAGTTTCCAGAAATGATTATAAACTTGTAAGAAACCCTTGAAATAAAAGTAAATGGATTCGTACTACATTTCCTGCCGTTTTTTAATCCCAGATTTTACCAGTGGAAAGCTGGTAAATGAACAAAAACTGATAATATTTACAACTCCGGACACTTTAGGGAGCGTTTTCACTTGAATTTGCTTTCAAATGTTAGGAATTCATGTTTATACAGCTCAAAGTTTCTGTAGAAGGTCTGTAAGGAATGACTATACTGCCTATGCTTACAATTGAGGCCGAACTTCTCTGGCATCTTTTGTGTGAATCAGTTAAAATCCTTACGGTTCCAGGACTTACTTGTAAGAAAACTCTCTAATTGTGGTAAAACTCTTAAAATACGCAATTTGAGTTTCCAGAAATGATTAAAAACTTGTAAGAAACCCTTGAAATAAAAGTAAATGGATTCCTACTACATTTCCTGCCATTTTTTAATCCCAGACATTACCAGTGGAAAGCTGGTAAATGACCAAAAACTGATAATATTTACTACTCCGGACACTTTAGGGAGCGTTTTCACTTGAATTTGCTTTCAAATATTAGGAATTCATGTTTATACAGCTCAAAGTTTCTGTAGAAGGTCTGTAAGGAATGACTATACTGCCTATGTTTACAATTGAGGCCGAACTTCTCTCGCGTCTTTTGTGTGAATCAGTTAAAATCCTAACGGTTCCAGTACTTACTTGTAAGAAAACTCTCTAATTGTGGTAAAACTCTTAAAATACGCAGTTAGAGTTTCCAGAAATGATTAAAAACTTGTAAGAAACCCTTGAAATAAAAGCAAATGGATTCGTAATACATTTCCTGCCGTTTTTTAATCCCAGACATTACCAGTGGAAAGCTGGTAAATGAACAAAAACTGATAATATTTACAACTCCGGACACTTTAGGGAGCGTTTTCACTTGAATTTGCTTTCAAATGTTAAGAATTCATATTTATACAGCTCAAAATTTCTGTAGAAAGACTGTAAGTAAGGACTTCACTGTTAATGTTTACAATTGAGGCCGAACTTCTCTGGCGTCTTTTGTGTGAATCAGTTAAAATCCTTATGATTCCAGTACTTACTTGTTACAAAACTCTCTAATTGTGGTAAAACTCTTAAAATACGCAAATAGAGTTTCCAGAAATGATTAAAAACTTGTAAGCAACCCTTGAAATAAAAGTAAATGGATTCGTACTACATTTCCTGCCATTTTTTTACTGACAGACATTACCAGTCGAAAACTGGTAAATGACCCAAACCTGATAATATTTACAACTCCGGACACTTTAGGGAGCGTTTTCACTTGAATTTGCTTTCAAATGTTAGGAATTCATATATATACAGCTCAAAATTTCTGTAGAAAGACTGTAAGTAAGGACTTCACTGTTAATGTTTACAATTGAGGCCGAACTGCTCTGGCGTCTCTTGTGTGAATCAGTTAAAATCCTAACCGTTCCAGTACTTACTTGAAACAAAACTCTCTAATTGTGGTAAAACTCTTAAAATACGCAATTAGAGTTTCCAGAAATGATTATAAACTTGTAAGAAACCCTTGAAATAAAAGTAAATGGATTCGTACTACATTTCCTGCCGTTTTTTAATCCCAGATTTTACCAGTGGAAAGCTGGTAAATGAACAAAAACTGATAATATTTACAACTCCGGACACTTTAGGGAGCGTTTTCACTTGAATTTGCTTTCAAATGTTAGGAATTCATGTTTATACAGCTCAAAGTTTCTGTAGAAGGTCTGTAAGGAATGACTATACTGCCTATGCTTACAATTGAGGCCGAACTTCTCTGGCATCTTTTGTGTGAATCAGTTAAAATCCTTACGGTTCCAGGACTTACTTGTAAGAAAACTCTCTAATTGTGGTAAAACTCTTAAAATACGCAATTTGAGTTTCCAGAAATGATTAAAAACTTGTAAGAAACCCTTGAAATAAAAGTAAATGGATTCCTACTACATTTCCTGCCATTTTTTAATCCCAGACATTACCAGTGGAAAGCTGGTAAATGACCAAAAACTGATAATATTTACAACTCCGGACACTTTAGGGAGCGTTTTCACTTGAATTTGCTTTCAAATATTAGGAATTCATGTTTATACAGCTCAAAATTTCTGTAGAAAGACTGTAAGTATGGACTTCACTGTTAATGTTTACAATTGAGGCCGAACTTCTCTGGCGTCTTTTGTGTGAATCAGTTAAAATCCTTATGATTCCAGTACTTACTTGTTACAAAACTCTCTAATTGTGGTAAAACTCTTAAAATACGCAAATAGAGTTTCCAGAAATGATTAAAAACTTGTAAGAAACCCTTGAAATAAAAGTAAATGTATTCGTACTACATTTCCTGCCGTTTTTTACTGACAGACATTACCAGCGGAAAGCTGGGAAATGACCAGAAAACTGATAATATTTACAACTCCGGACACTTTAGGGAGCGTTTTCACTTGAATTTGCTTTCAAATGTTAGGAATTCATATATATACAGCTCAAAATTTCTGTAGAAAGACTGTAAGTAAGGACTTCACTGTTAATGTTTACAATTGAGGCCGAACTTCTCTGGCGTCTCTTGTGTGAATCAGTTAAAATCCTAACCGTTCCAGTACTTACTTGTAACAAAACTCTCTAATTGTGGTAAAACTCTTAAAATACGCAATTAGAGTTTCCAGAAATGATTAAAAACTCGTAAGAAACCCTTGAAATAAAAGCAAATGGATTCGTACTACATTTCCTGCCGTTTTTTAATCCCAGACATTACCAGTGGAAAGCTGGTAAATGACCAGAAAACTGATAATATTTACCACTCCGGACACTTTATGGAGCGTTTTCACTTGAATTTGCTTTCAAATATTAGGAATTCATGTTTATACAGCTCAAAATTTCTGTAGAAAGACTGTAAGTAAGGACTTCACTGCTAATGTTTACAATGGAGGCCGAACTTCTCTGGCGTCTTTTGTGTGAATCACTTAAAATCCTTACGGTTCCATTACTTACTTGTAAGAAAACCCTCTAATTGTGGTAAAACTCTTAAAATACGCAATTAGAGTTTCCAGAAATGATTAAAAACTTGTAAGAAACCCTTGAAATAAAAGTAAATGGATTCGTACTACA